>NC_134784.1:13004438-13014438 GCF_046742065.1 Oratosquilla oratoria
CACCGCTGGAAGTATTTTCTTAACAGCCAAATGCCCTTCACCTTGCCACATGGCCCATACAAAGGCATTCCAGACTCCAGAGCATATGTTCTGGAAGCTCCGGTCTGTCCTCTTACCTGGGAATCATCTTCCAACCCAGGAAGATACGTGTTCCTACATTCCTTTTCGCCTCAGCAACGGGCAGATGGAAGACGCATCTGAAAAGGCAGTTGAGTTGAGTTGAACACCCCGATGACGTGGAATGCCCGACTGATCACTGGCTGTCGTGCTTATGGTTACCATAGTATCGACCATCGCATACCGTATGTATAGAGAGGTACTCGCCCAAATAAGTTTACACAAGCATGCATGGGTCCAAATATGGACACACGTTCGTTCTCTCTCTCTCTCTCTCTCTCTCTCTCTCTCTCTCTCTCTCTCTCTCTCTCTCTCTCTCTCTCTCTCTCTCTCTCTCTCTCCCTCCCTCCCTCTCTCTCTCTCTCCCGCTCCTTTTCTCTCTCTCCGTCTCTGGATGGATGGATGGATAGATGGATGGATGGATGGAAAGAAGAACAACTGATATTGATGAAAATTTACCAGCGGATGATATAGTGTCCACAAGAAAAAAGATGAACATTAGTAGAGTATCAACTTATAAACGATTTTCGAAACCAATTATTCCCGTAAGTATGAATATATAAATCCACACATGAATGAATACAGATATAAAACTGCTTCATGGCTCACACAATAAAGAACTTCGTTGGCGAGTGAATAAGTTTGTCAAGAGAGCGCTCTTCTCTTCGCTGATCTTGGGTCAACAATGATGACCTATTGTAGACTGAGCCATTCCTCTGCACTCTAGATTCACCGCTGTCTGAGCGGGTTAGGGCGTCGTTACTTGTGGTGAAGGTCGAGGGGATGGCGGTTCGAATCCTGCCACCGGCGAATTTGAACCAAGGGCATGGTTAATTGAATTCCACGCTACAAGTCCTTTGTAAGGGGCACCGTCCTAGCCTTCCGATGGGAAGAGTTTGTGACGTTAAACCATATCATCATCATATATATACGCATGCAAAGAAATCACAAAAACACCTGGTAAACTATTTTTGCAGAAACCACTGGGATATGAAAAATACGGTTACCGACCGAAGATATCTTAAATAGGCGAAAACGTTTGGTAATCGTATTTTTTCCTTTTCCGGTGGTTTCTGAATATATATACATGTATATATATACATATATATATATATATATATATATATATGTATATATGAATATATATATATATACATATATATATATATATATATGTATATATATATATATATATATATATATGTATATGTATATATATATATATATATATATATATATATGTTGTGTGTGTATGTACATGTATATATTACAAAGGTATGTGTGTGTGTGAGTGTGTGCTTGTGTGTGTGTGTGTGTGTGTGTGTGTGTGTGTGTGTGTGTGTGTGTGCGTGTGCATGTGCGTGTGTGTGTGTGTGCCTGTGCGTGTGTATGTGTGTGCGCGCGTGCGATTCATCATTGTCTTGGATCATGTCCTGAACCTGTGAATGACAACGGTTACCTTACCGGATGAGAGCAGTGCCTATATATTGAAAGATTTATGGATACTACTGTGACTATGTACACACACCCCATTCCCTTTGCTAAGAGGCAGTAAAGACTTACAGTGTGTGTGTGTGTGTGTGTGTGTGTGTGTGTGTGTGTGTGTGTGTGTGTGTGTGTGTGTGTGTGTGTGTGTGTGTGTGTGTGTGTGTGTGTGTGTGTGTGTGTGTGTGTGTGTGTGTGTGTGTGTGTGTGTGTGTGTGTGTGTGTGTGTGTGTGTGTGTGTGTGTGTGTGTCCATGTGTGCATATGTACGTGTAACACTTGCCTGGGAAGACCAGATCCGGAAGCTTTTCGCTCACCGCATTAGTTTGAGTTTGCACCCCCCGATTTTTATGAACCATAATCCTTGTGGGCAGTGCACAGTACTGCACACACGTAAACCATGTGAACTCCTTCCCCACGTAAACGCGCACACCCGCCCTCTACCTGCCATTCACTCGTGCGGAATCTAAGTATTTTTTTCGCTCCCAAAATACCGTTAATCATATTTCCATCACGCTCTCTGACATAAAATTCCCAGCGCCATTACACGAAAGCCAAAGACTGGCGTCCAAGCGCGCCTCACTAGCCGGTGCTGGCAACCGCACCACCTCATACCACCACCACCCAAGCGTGAGGGAACTGCCACGTAATAAACACGTCCCGAACCACACGTCCATCATGGCCTCGGCGCCCAATCGAAAGAGCAGGTCCGAAAAGCAATGTTTATCTTTCCAATCACGTCTCCATTGTCCGAGGGTATGT
The DNA here is from genome assembly GCF_046742065.1 of Oratosquilla oratoria. Taxonomy (NCBI): domain Eukaryota; kingdom Metazoa; phylum Arthropoda; class Malacostraca; order Stomatopoda; family Squillidae; genus Oratosquilla; species Oratosquilla oratoria. Next base: position 13,006,802 of record NC_134784.1, read on the forward strand.
TGGTTGTTCCAGGCCATCCTGCTGAGTTCTTGTCATCCACGCATCACTGCATCGGATTCTTTCCCTCCTACGGCACTCGCCTCGCCGCTTCCCAACTTCGAGGTGTTCCAACGAAAGCAGTGGTAGATCTGCGTCGCATACGAGTATATATATGCCAGCACCTAATCAATATAATCGAGCTGATGAGACTGATTTCAGACTTCATTCATAACCCCAGCCATTATTCCAACATTCCAAAAACTTCACAGGCAGCAGTTCTCACCATACAATCAACCTTACCAAGCCGGATTAAGCCAACGTGGTGAGATACAGAGGCTGTATCGTCCCTAAGGGGATAGGCCGGTTCTGCAATTGACCATTTAGGCTGAACTACAACTATAGTAGGGTCACAAACTGAAAATTAATAATAGTATATGCGTGACTATTATAGTGTTGGAGAGTGGTCTCCTTCAGGAGCCAAAATAAGTACAGCAATACATCAAGTTTGGGATACGTGACGAAAGACTGGTTGAGAATCACTGAAGAAGTTAAATGTCAGGTTACACTGAGAGCTGTATCTATCATTCTGATGCATGCAATATAGTGCAAAATCGACCATACAAAGATAATTATATCAAGAGGCATATACAAAAATATTGTTAAATATAATATTTAGAAAGTGGTAATTTGTTATGAAAATTCTCTAAATTGTTATAGCTTTTTAAACACCCCGATAACGAAGAATGCCCGACTGATCACTGGCTGGCTTGCTTGTGGTTACCGTAGTATCGACCATCGCATACCGTTTGTATAGAGAGGTACTCGCCCAAATAAGTTTACACAAGCATGCACGGGTCCAAATATGGACACACGTTCTCTCTTCTCTCTCTCTCTCTCTCTCTCTCTCTCTCTCTCTCTCTCTCTCTCTCTCTCTCTCTCTCTCTCTCTCTCTCTCTCTCTCTCTCTCTCTCTCTCTCTCTCTCTCTCTCACACACACACACACACACACACACACACACACACACACACACACACCTCAGGGTGTCTCCCTCAAGATTCTTTTACACTAGAAAGTACACTTTTCATTTTATCTTTTATCATCTCTCTAGAATTGATCTCTGTCCCTTCCCTATATGTTTAGTCCCCCCTTAGTATCTCCTTTATTTCTCATTACCCTTCTTTTTCTGTTTTTACCCACTTTCTCTCCCTTCTGTTTTTCTTTATTCTTCTCTGTGTCCTGTTTATTCATATGCATGCCTGCCTGTCTATCCCGGTCTTGTTTGTGTTTGTACTTACCTTATTGTGATATAAAGGAAAGGAGCAACGTTCATGGGGTCCTTGTGTGTGTGTGTGTGTGTGCATGTGTGTGTGTGTTTGTGTTTGTGTATGTGTGTGTGTTCGTAGTGTATATGTGTATGTGTGTGTGTGCGTGTGAGTGTAGTGTGCGTGCGTATGTACCGATACAAATTGTTCAGGATTTAACCAAATTCGGAATATCTCGCCATTTCTTGTTCTCTTGTTCAGACTTCATCGTCTCGTTATTGTGAGCATCCTAAATGTTCAGGCTGTATTTACCTTTGTCCAGATTTGCATTTGGTCGTGTCCACATGCGCTTGTGACCTGTTTGTGTGGTCTGTGGGAATTGTATGTCGGTGTACATAGGTGTTTGGTTTACGTAAATGTCGTTACTTTTTCTTGTGACTGGCTTATTTTTATTGTGTATTTTTCTTTCTCCTATATTATGTATAATTATATATATATATATATATATATATATATATATATATATTAATATATATATATATATATATATATATATATATATAGTATATATATATACATATATATATATATACATATAATGTATATATACATATATGTTTATATATATATGTATACATATATATATATATATATATATATATAGTGTGTGTGTGTGTGTGTGTGTGTGTGTGTGTGTGTGTGTGTGTGTGTGTGTGTGTGTGGGTGTGTGTGTGTGTGTGTATGTGTGTGTGTGTGTGTGTGTGTGTGTGTGTGTGTGTGTGTGTGTAGATGTAGATATATATCATTGCTACGTATTCGAGGTTAGGTCTTGGGTACTGTATGATTAGTATTTTCGACATTTCCAGCCGAGTGTAGCTGAATAACATTCTCCTGTTGACACGCCGTGCCTACTGTCTTTTAACCATGTTGGTTACATGTTTGCTATAGAGGATTTTTTTTTTTTTAATTGTTATATTTGAACCTTTCTGTTTTGTTGCCATGTTAGTTCTTTTCCCATACAGTTTGTACAGTGTCAACATTCCTTTTTTTCCTTTTAGATTCCCTACACATATATTATATCATGTTTACTGGTAATAAACTCCAGCAGTCACTTTTGGAAACGTTAGTAGATCTGATCATTTCACCATTGTTTATCGTTACCCATAAACATGTTACTGTATATTCCTTCTAAAATACCATTTATGTATACAAAAAACATGACTGGAAATCTGTGGCAGTAAGAGTGTGTTGGAACCTGTATATCATTTCCTTCCAGTCTGAGATCTTTCCCTGATTTCCTAGCCTCACCCTTCTCAGTAGCGAAAAGTCATTTGAGATGCTTCGGCATGAAATTTTACCTTCAGCTGAATAAAATTGTCTGGCCATAGTAGTCTATACTTTTTCAGTAAATTAAGTGTAGTGTGTACAGTAGATCAGCCTTAATGGTCTACTGCAGGACCGACCTATCCACTGAGGGACGATACAGCCTCTGTACCTGAACATGGTGACTGAATTTGGTTTGGTAAGGTTGTACAGTATGTAAGGTGAGAAGTGCTGGATGCGAAGTATTTTTGGTACGTTGGAATAATGGCTATGGTTAGTAACGAAGTCTGAAATCGGTGCAGTCAGCTAGACCATACTGATTGAGTAGACAAAACTAAACAAAAGATCTGTGTGGAAACAACAGTACATCTCACCGGATCAAATATCTTTTCGAAAAGAGACCCAGAGGCATTGTCTTGCCTCTGGGTCTCCGTTGTGACCCAGCTCAAGCCAGCCAACACAGATGTCAAGAATGGGGCAAGTTATTGACCAGAAAGTCAGAAAATAAGATTGGCCCTTTGGCTGCCTCACCTGGGAGACTCGTTACCTCCTCTTAAGGTGGCATCACACTACGCTAGCACGCTACTTGCTTTTGCTACTTCGTTTGAGTAGAAACTACTTTGGCTATGATCTTTTATTTTTTAAATTTCCGAATGTCAAATTACTCTTGCGTCTTGCGGCAAAAAGTTGAATGAGGAACAAAGAGAAGCTAAACCTAGAATACGAATGTTAGACACGCTGTTGAGATGTTCTTACGGAAGTCCAGAATATTGTAAACGAAGTCATTTCTACCCAAATGAAGCAGGAAAAGCAAATAGCATGCTAACGAGAAATGCCTGGTGTGCCGCCACCTTTATTGCTTAACGTGGTCATTTAGAGTCGATATAGATGATAGATACGAGTTCAAAAGGAGTTTTTGTGCCCAAAAATGTGGCTATGCTAGTGACATTTGTAATGTTCTTTCAAACGTACATAAATAGATATACCAAGGGCCCCTTCCCCCTTTCCAGGGAGGTAGCCATTTCATCCACCCATTTCATCCCAACATACTCCATTCCCATCCACCACCCCTCCCTCCCTCCCTCCCTCTCTCCCTCCCTCCCTCTTATCTTGCTTCCTAATGGATGAGTGGTACAACGGTATATTTCTTCACCTGTTTCAGTAGTATCTCATTTGTTGTATGGTATATACCAGTATCAGGTATTGAAAAAGTGGAGTAAGAATTCTATGTGTGGTATGAGTACAAATGTAGTGCAAAAGACAGAGACTGCAATATTATGTCCATAAATTTCTACAGAAATAAAAGAAAAAGAAAGAACGAGAAAAAGAAAAGAAGAAGCAAATTTTTATATTTCGATAGTTCTGGTGATAGTCTTTGTTTTCAAAGTATTTGTTACACTGTTGCAAAAGATATTATTATAATCATTATTCATCATCATCGTCATCATTATTGTTGTTATTACTGTCATCATCATCATCATCATCATCATCATCATCATCATCATCATCATCAGTGTTGTTATTATTATTGATATTATGATTATCATAATTATTATTTTTATATTTATCCCTACCATTATTGTTATCATTATTAGGTATCGGCGCCGTGTTCTGTGCATGTCGATATAGTCGACTAAATCGGGCGGTGCGAGAGAACTGGGGATTCCCCTTTGTTTATGTTCTCCTGCTAAGAGTCAAGGTATGTTTTGATTTGCCACCCCTGTACAAGGTGGAAAATACTTCCAGTTTATATGGGATACACTCAAACCCTTTTATTATGGAAAGTATTAGAAAAAAGGCATTATATGGAGCAAATTCAATGAGCTCTGTCAGAGGCCTGAGCTGCGAAGGAGTTCCCAAAGAGGAAGAGAGAGAGAGAGAGAGAGAGAGAGAGAGAGAGAGAGAGAGAGAGAGAGAGAGAGAGAGAGAGAGAGAGAGAGAGAGAGAGAGAGAGAGAGAGAGAGAGTGACAAAGGTCGGGAGAGAAAGAAAGAGAAAGAGGGAGAGAGAGAGAGAGAGAAAGTAAAAAAGAGAGAGAAAGAGGGGGGAGAGAGAGATTCACCAACTTTCCGTTACCTGCGAACGAAGCCGTCTTCTTTGCCTCATGTACTGGGACAGCCTGGGCATGAAATATTTCACATCGCGATATGATATGTGAAACAAACTAAAATATCGTTTTCTAGCAACAATAAATAGTTGATAGCGTGTCCTACTTTATTGTAGAGACTATATATTCACCTCATTTTATTTCCTAGACCTTGAGCATATATGTATGACAAATTGCCACAGGTCTGTCACAATAAGACAAATAATTGCATGACATCCCCTTGAAATACAAGCGTAATTCCATTGGCGACATAGTTGATGTGTATCTGTAGCGGAAGTGGTGAGGAGGGAGGAGGGTGTCGAGGGCGAGGACGGCGAGGAAGGGGGGAAGGGGGGAAGAAAAGTAGGGGGGTGGAAGAGGGGGAGGGAGGGGCCCCTTGGTCCTTCTTGAACTCGATCCTAAAACAAACACTGGATACTCGAACCCCAAGAGTTCAAACACAGTTGGCTCCCTTGGCTTGGGTAAACACGGGTAGTCGGTAAAACGGAGCATGGAGAGTGAAGAAACAAAGGGAGTATATGGGCTTGATCTTCATTTACTGTTATCCGTTGTAAAGCTTAATAAATTCTGATAAGGACATGAAAATGAGGTTAATGGGTAGTTGGTAATACGGACGTGATATTATATATGGCCATATAAACAAGCGCGCACACACACACACACACACACACACACACACACACACACACACACACACACACACACACACACACACACACACACACACACACACACACACACACACACAGCATTGCCCGTAGATCGATCATAAGAGCTCCGAGCTCTCTTCCGGGAGGGAAATAGCTGTCGTTCACGAGCCCAGCACGTGATCCAAAGACCAAGGACCAATGTGAATACACATACACACACACACACACACACACACACACACACACACACACACACACACACACACACACACACACACTCACACACATATACACACATACACACTTGGAAACACGTACACATTTATGCACACACACATACACACACACACACACACACACACACACACACACACACACACACACACACACACACACACACACACACACACACGCACGCACGCACGCACACATGCATACATACAAATACCATAAATTCACACATCCACGTACATATTTCATAAGCAAAAGCTACGAGGCCATAATACTAAATTGATTCAGCCTGAAGGACGGATGAATATTTCAGAAGCGCGAGATACAAAAATTACTTTATTAACATTTCGTCCACGATCGGCTTAATTTTTTTTGCTTTAACTCAAGTTAAAAATAGACTTGGATCTCCTAAACAACGTGTATGGAAAGGTAGCATGATGAATGAATATGTAAAGGCTTTCCTGAGTCTATAGACATTAGCCTACCTTGGAAAACGTGCCACGCCCCCTGTTAGTTCCTGAATGTTTGTGATTGGTGGACAAGGGATAGAAGTCTGTGATTGGTGGAGTATTTATTTGTGTGTCACTCACAGTTCCCAATCTCTTTCCCCCCTTTCCCCCCACCCCACCCCCAAACCTTCAGCCCCACCCGCCCCCTCTCTCAACACACATGGCCAATTAATAATACACATTAAATTTAATTGTATTACCAGAAGGTGGTAACCTATTAGCCGTCCAAGGGCATAAATCGAATGCCATGAATGAATACTTTTAACACAGAGGACGTCATGATTGACGAGGATTGTATTTCGTTGAAGAAAACAGGCGCTTCTATCCCTGGGCACAACAACGATGAAGATGCTAACGATGAGGATGATGATGATGATAGTAATAATGATAACAATAATCATAGTGATAATAATGATGCTAATAATATTAATAATGATAATGAGAATAATAAAGATAATTAAAATAGCAATTTACAATAATTATAATAACAATAACAATAATTATAATAATAATAACAATAATAGATTACTATTGTTATTGTTGTTAATAACAATAATGATAAAGGTAATAATAGTAGTGATAGTGGCCTCGAGTTTCACCGGCTGGAAATCCGCAGCCCCATAGTGACTGACAACGGTCCTTAGACCCTTCCATAGATCTCTTTTGGGAGAAACTTTGGATTGTTATCAGTGTTGTGTCACTGTGAGAATGGTCACTGACTAAAAGTAGTTGGAGGAGGGGAGTGGTTGCCTGTGTCAACTCTCCCTTTGTGAAAATGTGGAAGAAACAGTTGACACTGATGTAGAACAGTGGTCCCCAAACTGTAGCTCGCGAGCGCCGTGGCGCCCCCAAAACTAATGTATCATGGCGACCGTGTTAGTCCACTAGAGGGATTTTTATATTATCAATTTGGGTGTAGTTGGAAAAACCTGTGTGTATTACTATTATTATTATTATTATTATTATTATTATTATTATTATTATTATTATTATTATTAATTATTATTATTATTATTATTATTATTATTATTATTATTATTATTATTATTATTATTATTATTATTATTATTATTATTATTATTATTATTATTATTATTATTATTATTATTATTATTATTATTATTATTATTATTATTATTATTATTATTATTATTATTATTATTTTATGGGGGGTCGCCTTCCATTGTATTTTGGCCTAATGACGTCATCGCTTACCCTACGATTCAAAATGTTCATATAACTTGTGTCAAAATGTCAGGTTACAAATATAAAAATGTAAGCTACCAGTACTTAGATCCACGCAAAGAATTTCAGGGTAATCCAAAGGTGCTTATGAAACAGAAAATCGAGGCAGTGCTAAAATAGATAAATTAATCAATGAATAGATAGTTGAATAGATAAATAGATGAATAAATAGTTATATTATTGAATAGACAACTGAACAGATAAATCAATAAGTAAATCAAATAAATAAAAGATAAAACAAGTTTCATATTTATGATACATATTTTTTCCGATACCATCATCATTGAATGTGATGGATGTGGTAATCGGGTACTGCTAAAAGCCGGGTATT
>NC_134784.1:13021938-13024438 GCF_046742065.1 Oratosquilla oratoria
GCTTCTGAGACCTGAGTTCGCTTGCTGTGTCGTGTTTGCTTTGTGTCTGCCGAGGTCAATTTAAGGCTTCAGTTCTCGTGCTACCCACAACACACACATGATCAACTTGGATCTGGTTCGGATGTTGCAAGGGAACCATCCTCCAATTTCCAACTCAACAGTCAGGCCTTTAGTCTGTGTATATATGTGTACATATGTGTATATATGTACGTATAGATATAAATGTATATATAAACGTAAATATATGTATATGATTCTATGTAACTACATACATATGTATATATATATACACAACACCCACCCACACCCATATATATATGTATATGTCGAGACATTGTGACAGGTTGACGTAAGCGGAGTAGGAAACACAGGAGTCTTAGTTTTGAGTTCATTCTTGACTAGTTTCGCAGGTATGCTTTTTCAAAGGAAAAAAAAAAGCATACCTGCGAAACTAATCACGAATAAACTCAAGACTAAGACTTCTGTGTTTCCTACTCCGCTTACGTCATATATGTATAATATGTATATGTATATATATATATATATATATATATATACATATATATATATATATATATATACATTCACGAAGAACCAACAGTCGGAATAAAAAGGAAACTTTAGAAGAATGTGTAACTTCTATATTTCGGCTAATAGCTATAGCCCTCTTCAGGAATGTACTCAGGAAGGTACTTTCCTGAAGAGGGCTATAGCTATTAGCCGAAATATAGAAGTTACACATTCTTCTAAAGTTTCCTTTTTATTCCGACTGTGGGTTCTTCATGAATATTAATTACATATGTGCCACAACATTTTGTCAAAGTGATATATATATATATATATATATATATATAAACATAAATATATGTATATGCATCTATATATACTCATACACATGTATATACTGTATATATACACACAAACACGTGCACATTTGTATATATATGTATATATATATATATATATATATCAATACATACTGTATATAAATTCATACATATATATATATATTTTTTTTTTCTTTTTCTTTTTTTTTAACCACAATTCACTCTTAACTCCATGCCATCGCAGTCGAGACTGAGAAGCTCAAAGGAAGCATATATTGGAAATTAAAACATGGTCGAGCCTAGGACTCGATCTCAGCTCGGAAGTGACAAAGTGTTAGTGCCACTTTGTCAGGTCCGAGTTGAGTTCGAGTCCTCTGCTCGACCACGTTTCAAATTCCAATATATGCTTCCTTCGAGCTTTTTAGTCCGACTGCGATGGCATGGAATTAAATGTGAATTGTGGTTGAAAATATGTTAATCTGTTCCCTGGGAACAATTCATTGTATGTATATATATATATATATATATATATATATATATATATATATATATATATATATATATATATATATATATATATATATATATGCTAATAAGAACACGGGTACGTATGTTCACTTATGCAAAGTAGACCACTTTGTTTCTTTTTTCCAAGTGGTCTACCTTGCATATATATATATATATATATATATATATATATATATATATATATGTATGTATATATGTGTGTGTCTCTGTGTGTATGTGCGTGTATGTGTGTGTGTGTATTATATATATATATATATATATGTATATATGTATGTATGTTTATACATGTATATATATATATGTTGGTACATTGTGACAAGTTGATGAAGGTGGAAAAAGAAGTCACGGGTCTAGTTCCGAGTTCCTGAGTTTATTCCTGACCGGTTTCGCTCTACGCTTCTTCAGAGGAATGTGACTCTGGAGTGAAGCTGGCGGTATACATTAAAACTCCACTATCAACGCATACATACGACGCGCCATATCACACTGCTCTACATGGAAAGATACACACACTGAACTGGAAAGACTTACCCAAGTCCTTATTAACAATGGGTATAGCAACAAGTTAATTAACGAAGCAACAAAACGAGCCATCAACAACTGGTATTCTAACAAACCTACCACACAAAAACAAGAAAACATCAATATATATTACAGAAATTACATGTCATCAGAATATAAGACAGATGAAAAAGTCATTAATGACATAATTACTAAACACGTCAAGCCCACTGACCCAGAAGACAAAATATCACTGACCATATACTACAAGACCCGAAAGACGTCACAACTTTTACTGAGAAACCGCCCTCCCAAATCGACATCGTCTTTACAAGATAATCACGTCATTTACCAACATAACTGTACCGTTGAGAACTGTGGGTCTCAAACATACATTGGAATGACGAGGACTAAACTTACAAGACGTTTGACCTGCCACCTACAACATGGATCCATAAAGAATCACTATAACACCAAACATAATACTTCCCTCACCCGTCAAAACTTAGAAGAAGGAACAGTAATAATAGACAGAGAAAGAGACTCCCGCAGATTAGCATTTATTGAAGCAATTTATTTAGCAGAATTAAAACCAACCATGAACATACACAGTATAGACCTCCAGATTCTCCCATCCCACAAGC
>NC_134784.1:13034438-13041938 GCF_046742065.1 Oratosquilla oratoria
CAGGCCGGAACAAACGCTGATTTCGTAAGCATTAGTGAAAGGGGTAAAGGAACACCCGTTGGCATTCCAAGTTGGCAACGTTGTCCTCAATTCTCGAGTCTCACACCGCTCTCCTTGTCTTGCACCACGCTCTCTGTCTCATCTCGCCCGTTGAGCAAATCACTGCAATTAGTGGTGGAGCCTCGACCAACCCAGCGGGCATACACAACTAAATCAGACCGTGAATAGTGGGAGACCTTCAACATTATGTGTCTCGGGGTACCGGGAGTGGCAAGTAGAGGCCGCGAATGACTAAGTAGAGGCCGCGGGAGGCCACGGGGGAGCCTTGGTTGTAACTGCGAGACTCCCCAGGGAATCTGCAGGGGAGTCCGCCAGAGGCCACTTTGTACTCAAAGGAGCTAAAAAAGAAAATAAATAAATAAATAAACGAATCTCTAGAGGAGAAAAGTTTTCAGCATGAAGGAAAAGATTTAGAATGAAATTTAGTATTGAAATTTTGGTGAGAATGTAGAAATGAATATTGTGTATAGATTATGCAAGAAAAATTGTAAGACTGGTGTAAATTAGAAGGAAAATTAGATTATTAAAGATACGTAGGAAGAGAGGGGCTAAATATTGGGAAAATAAAGGTTATGTAGAAAAAAGATGATGGAGGATAGTTTTTTTTTTTTTTTAAGAATCATAAAAACGAAAACACGAGGGTGGGACTTGGAGAGAAGAAAAAGAGGAAGAGAAAATATTATATAAACGTAAGAAAAGAGAGAGAGAGAGAGAGAGAGAGAGAGAAAGAGAGAGAGAGACAGACAGACAGAAATAGGCCAGTAAGAATGATTAGGATTCAAAGGAGGCTAAACGAGTGGGAAGAGAAGATGACCAAGCAAGAGATAAAGTTAACAGATATAAAGAAAGTCTCTGAAACTTGAGATCCGAAGTAGCCGAAGAGGAGGAGTGTCACACAACAATCCTTTTTTTGAAGATTCCATCTGCTCTTCACTTTTATCACGACACCAAGATTTCCGTAACGAATTTCTGAATGATGTAAACTGAACTGTTTCCTTTGAGGAATGAGGTAATGAATCCACATTACATGAATAGCTTAAGTAGTGTGAAGACGATACTGGGTAGCGTGGTCGAACATAAGAACATGCGTTTGTTTTATGTTTATACTGCTAATTTTTTTTTTTTTATTCTTCAAAAAGTAGTGGTTTTATTCCTTTAACAATCTCTATATTTAAGGCTGGTCTATATAGAGGCTTACTGGTTGAAGTGAACTAATGGTTGTTTGTTAGAATAAATATAAAGTTCAAATGTAGACGCCCAAAAATTGAGGATGGCAGCACACTAGACATTTCTTGCTAGCACGCTACTTGCTTTTAGTACTTCGTTTAAGTAGAAACGACTTCGGTTACGATCTTCTTTTTTTTTCCAAATATCAAAATTACTCTTGCGTCATATAGTGAGAAGCTGAATGATAAACTAAGAGAAGTTAAACCTATACGAATGTTGGACACATTGTTGGGATGTTCTTACAGAAGTCTAGAATATTTTAACCTAATTCGTTTCTACTCAAACGAAGTTGTTTGCTAGAATAAATATAAAGTTCAAATGTAGACGCCCAAAAATTGAAGATAGCAGCACACTAGACATTTCTTGCTAGCATGCTACTTGCTTTTAGTACTTCGTTTAAGTAGAAACGACTTCGGTTACGATCTTCTTCTTTTTCCAAATATCAAAATTACTCTTGCGTCATATAGTGAGAAGCTGAATGATAAACTAAGAGAAGTTAAACCTATACGAATGTTGGACACATTGTTGGGATGTTCTTACGGAAGTCTAGAATATTTTAACCTAATTCGTTTCTACTCAAACGAAGTAGGAAAAGCAAACAGCATGACAGCCACAGTGCACTGCCACCTTAAGGTGTCTTCAGTCTGTATTCGAAATTTAGATCATTGATACACAAGTGTCTGGAGAGGAAGCCATTTGTGTCCATCCTCTTACCACTTGACACCAAAGAAGACATTGTCATCCCCTCCCCCATCCTCCCCCCACCCACCCAACCAGGTAACGGAAGTCGAAGAGCTGATTGCCATTTAGAAAAGGGTTGATAAAGGGAGCAATCGGCGAGTCATTTGTCGTGTTTGGGTGGGGAAAGGTGGGGTGAGGGAGCGGAGGGGCACAGAGGGGAACAAGAGATGGCGAAAGGGGGAGGGAAGTAAATGTTGTAGAAGAGTAGCAATAAAGAGTGTGGCAAGAGTAGGGGAGTAGGGAAAGACAACGAAAAGGACGAGTCGTAATGTGAGAATGAGAAACAAGGAAGAGATTAGGATGTCGGATGGAAGAGTAAAGGAAGAAAATTGGAAAAGAGAAAATTCAAAAGGAGGAGATGGAAGGTCATGAAATAAAACAATAACAGAAACTAAACGGACAGTTACTTTAAAATGATTGTTTGAAGAGTATAATTAAGAAGATAGCGGCAATGGATAGGACCAGTGATTGTTCGTGAACAAATATAGTAATTTTCTAGTCACAAAATCGTTACTTTCTGGAGTAGATGGACGGTTCAATAATCAACGCAAAATATAACCTTCGGTTTCTGTATACAGGAATGAATCACTGAAGATGTCTCTGTATGATGCCTGTGATACAGAGGTGACCTTTCCCAACGTCGCGAAAGACATCCTCCAAGATAGTTTCCTATAATTATATATTTCTTTTGTATCAATAATTACATCGGCCCCCAACCCCTTGCTGATGCGACATGACGTCATAACGCTCTATTGGCTCCTGCCCCCCAGAGTGCTTGGCTGCAAAAGACTCCTGATGTCTTATGTACTTCTGATTACGATGTCTTATGACGACACATTTCCTTGCGCAATTTGTTGTACATGTTAATTACAGATGGCATTTGAATATATTTTTGTAGTTGTATGATCGTATGAATAAAGTAATAACAGTAGCTGATACAGCAATGTCTTTCTTTGCCCCTTTAAGTGATTATTTTGTCAGACATCTTTCCTTATGTTTGAATATGCCCTTTTTTTATTCTCTTTTTTTCTGTTTTTCTTTCTATCTCTCTTTTATGGTGAAAGAACAGCTCATTAATTCTGAAAGTAAGATTCGGCTTTTTACTTCATCGTTGGGATATAAGTAAATGAATATGAATCCAATCATTATTTATAACATAATGAAAGGTTCTGACCACATGGCTGCAATTTGATACGTCCAACGGCTCGAGCATTCACCTCGCGTTACGGTAATGATTCTTGACAAACCCCTCAGATTATTATGATAATCGCCGCTCTGCGGTTTGCCCCTAAATGACGTTATGGCGTCAGAGGGGATTTAACGAATCAGCAGACTTGAAAGGCAGGACTCAATCTGTTGTGCTGTCCAGGCGGTCCCGTGTCCGTGGTAGGCTTGGCTTGTTCGTTTGGTTCGTGTGATCCACGCGTCCAGTGTAATTTCCACTTTTCTCTCTCGGTTGGGTTGACCAGCAAAGATGGGATGAACTTGGGGCGGGGTGGGGGTGGGGGGGGCTGGCATGGGCAGATTTTACTAAGGTATTTTAATTTTAGATTGATATCTATATCCACTTTTCTCCCGTAGTTGGGCTGGCCAGGAAAGATGGGATGAACTTGGGGGGCGGGAAGCAAGGGCAGTTATGATTTTGCTAAAGTATTTAAATTCTAAAATTATACCTATATTCATTATTATTGTTACTCTGATAGTCACATTTTTCTCCTCGGTACATTTTTAACTAAAATTTAGATGGTTTGGTTGATCATGAAAAATGTGATGGCGATTTGCCAGGTCCGCTGTTCTCAGGCTGGTGTCACACTATACGGTTACGCCGGATGCGGCTAGATTATGTTTACAAGTTCAATGAGCTTAGTAAAATCACCTGGATATAACAACGACCACCATCTTCCCCCGACCCCACCTGGTTAAGATACTATCTTAACCTTTGGAGTCAAATGACTCACAGGGAGACTTTGCTGTCGCCAACAACAAGTCGTAACGGCGGCGCCGGAAAGTGTGACACCGGCCAAAGTGTGCATTACAGGACAGTTTCTACTCGAACGAACTCCTCTCGCAAGTGTCTGGCGTGTCCGGCTATCATACTGGAACACATACATACTGTGCACATGTCAGTTCTACGTGTCCGTAGCTGTATTAGGAGAACAAAATTTTTCAGCGTCCATTTTGCCCTCTCTGTGATCTTACCATCTTACCTTATCTAATGCTCGGTGGGATAGTGTTGTACTTTTTTTCTTTGATGCATTTGTACAACACGATCGTATCACCCCCCTCTTACCCTTCTTTCCTTCAATGTTGTTAGGTATTGGGTCTTTAATATTTCATCAAAAGGTAGAAGGTATAGCTGCATAAACATTTTCCTGTTTTATTTGGTCATTGTATACTAATTTGCAGATCACACACACATACACACAGACGCAAACATACATACACACACACACACACACACACACACACACACACACACACACACACACACACACACACACACACACACACACACACACACACACACACACACACACACGACTTGATGGCCTAGTGGTTAGAGTTCCCGGCCGCCACTACAACGGTCCGGGTTCCAATCCTCCCAAGAACTGAAATAATTTCAGTTCCGCTGCGCTGCGAGTCGTTACTACAACCCTCGTGGGCGGGAAGTTGGGTGTGTGTGTGTGCCTGTAAGGTCACAGCATTACCCATAGATCGGTAATATATAAGGTCTGAGCTCTCTTCCGGGAAGGAAATAGCTATTGATCATGAATCCAACACGTGATCCAAGACCATAGTAAGTCTCACACACACACACACACACACACACACACACACACACACACACACACACACACACACACACACACACACACACACACACACACACACACACACACACACACACACACACACACACACACACACACACACACACGACTTTGATGGCGCAGTGGTTAGAGTTCCCGGCCGCCACTACTGCGGTTCGGGTTCGAATCCCGTCTAGAGCTGAAATAATTTCAGTATCGCTGCGATGCGAGTCGTTACTACAATTTTCGTGGGCGGGGAGTTAGGTGTGTGTGTGTGCGTGTAAGGTCACAACATTACCCATAGATCGGTCAAATATAAGGTCTGAGCTCTCTTCCGGGAAGGAAATAGCTATCGATCATGAGTCCAACACGTGATCCAAGACCATGGTAAGTCACACACACACACACACACATACACACACACACACACACACACACACACACACACACACACACACACACACTCACACACACACACACACACACACACACACACACACACTCACACACACACACACACACACACACACACACACACACACACACACACACACACACACACACACATACACACGCACACACATACACACACACACACACACACACACACACACACACATACACACAAACGCACACGCAAACACACACACACACACACACACACACACACACACACACACACACACTCAAACACACACATGCACACACACATGCACACACACACACAAGCAAACACACACATACACACACACCCACACCCACACACACACACACACACACACACACACACACACACACACACACACACACACACACACACAGAGACACACACACACACACACTCACGCACACACACACGCACGCAATGTATCTACACACGTAGTAAAGACAGCCACTGGAGGGAAAAACAGATTTTAGAAATCCCTAATGTAAGAGAATCCGAATTATAAAAAATCCGAAATTCATAGTTTTAAAAATTCAAATTTCAATGTTTTTTAGTGCTTCTACTCATTTCTACCCCCAAAAATAGTACGTATTACTGTTTGAGTGGAGCAAATAATAATCAGTTTAATATGAATTTCATTCATATGAAACTGATATAAGTATAAGTTCAATTGTTCTCTGTTTAACACTCACATAGTTTGAATCAGAATTCAGTTGTTTTCATGCTCTAATTATAACCTCGATTATCTTAAACTAACATTCAAATATTTCAAATCATAATTCATTTGTTTTACAGTAAACTTCAGATTTTTTCTTTGTATGGGAGTGAGAAAGTATAAACCGACTTATGACATCATAGGTAAATAGATAAACAATAGATAAATAGATAGATAAATATATAGATAACTGAGCAGAGAAATGCCGGAGGCATTATGGGATATTACATAGATGTTTATCAAACTAAATTTCTAAACTTTGAAATGTACAGGGTGTGCACAAAGTCTCTGAATAATCTGTCATGTTTGTTAATAGTCTTTCCCAGATTTGATTAACTTTAATTAACTTGTATCTGTACTGTAAAAAAGACTTGTGTGTGTATTTAGATATTTGTTTACAGTGTTTACCTAATATACAGGATTAGAACTGTATCATCGCAGGTAAAACTTGGCTTTACAATGATTTTATGTATTCATTCATTTATTTATTGATTTCATCTAATTGATTATTCATTCGTTTATTTCTGTGAGTGGAATAATAAAGAAAAAATTAGAAGTCAGTTTGATGATTCTGTTCAGTTCTGAAGTAGTCTTTTCCAAGAGGTAAAATGACAGCAATACATAATAATGGGGTCTATGAGACATTAGGCTGACAGAATCTGTTATACTTCCTCCGTTCAGATGAAAAATTGACACCAAACTGAAGGTCTCCTGTAGTGGAAACTCCTTCAGCCTAAAAGGAAATCGAGACGCAGGCGACACAGGCGACGCAGCACATAGCAAAGGCAAACTTCCTGTTTCTGAATTGAAGTACAGTTTGAACTTCTAGATGTACTACCTCAGCATTTCAAGTGAGAGAGAGTCTGCTTTTGCTCTGTGCTATGTCGCCTGTGTCACCTGTGTCTCAGTTTGCTCTTAGGCTTAAGGAGTTTCCACTACAGGAGACCTTCAGTTTGGGGTCAACTTTTCATCTGAACGGAGGAGTGATAACAGATTCTGTCAACCTGATATATTTTAGACCCCATTATTTGTATTGCCGTCATTTAACCTCAGTCTGGGGTCCAGGTCTCAGGTGAATAATAGAAGTGTCAGGAGTTAACCAGAAGAAAATATGAAAAATTGACCATCATATCAAATGTGTCAATGTCCGATTACCATTTGTCGAGATACCATTGGAAAAAAAAAAAAAAAAACAGAAAGAGGGAGTTTGGATCGTCAAGGGAAGGAGAGTTGGGAAAAGGAAAGGAGGGAAAGGAAGGGTCAGGGAGGACGAGACGGGATATGGTAACGGTGGTAGTAGGGGAAAAAGGAGAGTGTTTATTGGAATGGAAATTGACGGCATTAAGGGTGATGGGGCGCAAGTACTGCAGTGTATTATGAGGGCAGCGCTGTGATGGTGGCTGGGGTCACGTGGAGTAAGACGGGAGGGGAGGTGGAAGAGGAGGAGGGAAAAGGAGTGGAAGGGAAGAAAAAGGCGAATAAATGTCAGTAGGATATAAACG
>NC_134784.1:13051938-13056938 GCF_046742065.1 Oratosquilla oratoria
CCCGGACAGTCATCCGAAACCCGACCCAAGATACAAGGTCGTTCCTCCATCAGGAGGAGGAGGAGGAGGAGGAGGAGGAGGAGGAGGAGGAGGAGGAGGAAGAAACAGAGGGAAACGAAAAAGAATTGGAATAAAAGAAGGAGGAGGAGGAGGAGGTGGAGGTAAACGAAGAGTAGGGGGAGGAATTAGAGGAGTAGGGGAAGAGACAGGAGGAGGAAGAAAGAGGAAGAGGAGGAGGAGGAGACAGAGGAGGAGAAAGAAAGGGAGAACATCAGAGGAAAACGAGGAGGGAAACGAAGAGGAGGAAGGGTTGTGAGACGAAGAGGAGGGGGAATGAAAGGAAGAGGAGGAGGAGAGGGAGAATAACGAAGAAGAAGTGGAGAAGGAAGACGAAGAGGAGTAGAAATGAGAGGAAGAGGAGGAGGAGAGGGAGAATAACGAAGAGGAAGAATAGGGAAAGGAGGGGGATGAAGAGGAAAGAATAAGAAAGGATGAAGAATAGTGAAAAAACAAGTGCTAATCAGAGGAAATCTATGGAGTAAAGTTTTTAGATTAGTTCATGGTCAAAGTAAACGTAAACAATTTCGTATTGGATTGGTGTGTGTGTGTGTGTGTGTGTGTGTGTGTGTGTGTGTGTGTGTGTGTGTGTGTGTGTGTGTGTGTGTGTGTGTGTGTGTGTGTGTGTGTGTGTGTGCGTGTATGTGTGTGTGCGTGCGTGTGTGTGTGTGTGTGTGTGTGTGTGTGTGTGTGTGTGTGTGTGTGTGTGCTAACTCACATAATCTCACATACCTGGTGAATAAAATCACCAGATTTTAGCCAGAAAAAAGAATAAATCCATCAGTCAAAAAACCTGGCTAGGTTGACCAGGAATTTTCTCCCCTTCGCTGTTCATAAACCATACTTATCGCACGCCCACACATCTTTCTCTCCTCCAATTTTACTTCAAGCAGTTTACATATGTTGTTACACCTGGTCCTCTACTCCCTTAGTACGAACATGATCTGATACATCTCCCCGTAGAACCCAGTGCCCATCCTTGTCACCTTCATCCTTCACACAAAGAAGAGTGCCTTCCACCCGAAGCCTCATCCTCCAGAACCGCCATAATCCTTTCATATCCCGCAGGATTTCATCCCTCTGATTCCTCCATGACCCTCCAGAAACCTCCATTGCTATTCCCACTCACCCGCGTTGGAGTCATCTTATCTCCCATAGCCCCCATGTTCTTGTACAATCTCCATTCATCTCACGAATTCATTTTCCTTGTGGTCTTCTAACCCTTCACATGTTTTTCTTGCGTCTTGCATATCTTATTTCCTCCCTACTAATTTCTTTGTCTTTTTTCCTTTGGTGCGATGTGGAAAAAAGGTGTAAACAGTATGGAGTTTGGGATGGATGGAAGAAGAGGATGAACAGAAGAACATAAGAAAGGAGGACTCTGCAAGAGACCATAAGGCAGGCCTACCCTAGGCATTCCATTTCCTTACCACCTGTCATCCCTATCCATAAAGCTTCCTGATCTTCTCTTAAAGCAATCAATAGTTTCAGCTCACTTCATAGTTACTAATTCTATTTTTATTCATTAATCACTGCTGTCGTGCCTATTTCTTTCTTAAACCTAATTTTTTCCAATTCAAAACCAGAGGAGATACTATATGTGGAAGGAATTCAGTGAACAGGTGATGTGGTGTATGGTATATATAGGGGACTGATTGCGAGATTGTGTCTAAAAGAAAGGGAAAGGGTGTTGGATAAGTGAAATACAAAATATCTGTATTTGCGGTTCGTATAGGTCTGTGGTTCTCAACCTGGGGGCCATGGGGGTCCCCAAGGGAGGGAGCCAGGACAAGAACGTAGGGATGCTATGGCCTGCTGTTACAAATTATACATTTCTAGTTGATGTGAGCGATCACAGAAATCTATGAAATGTAAGATAATTATGGCTGACAACTTTGTGATAAAGCAAAGAGATACTCTTCCTTATTATTTTATATATTCATTTATTTCTTTATTTATTTATGTATTTATCTATTTATTTATTGATGGAGGGTTTGGGAAAAATGAAGGGAAGCCTAACAAATGTTGAGAATTCATGAAAGGAATAGAAAAGATTGAGGATCAGTGGTATAGTAAGTAAATGTAGCGGCACGCTAGGTATTTCTCGCTAGCATGCTATTTGCTTTTGCTCCTTCATTTGAGAAGAAACGACTTCGGTTACGATATTTTTTTTAATTGCCAAATGTCAAATTACTCTTGCGTCATATAGTGAGAAACTGAATGACAAACTAAGAAAAGTTAAACCTAAACTACGACTGTTAGACACGTTGTTGAGACGTTTTTACGAAAGCCTAAAATAGTGTCACCATAGTCGTTTCCACACAAGACAAAGTGACAAAAGCAAGTAGCATGCTAGCCTAGTGTGCCGCCACTTTAACTCTCCCACTATAGATACCTCTGGGGTAATTCACACCCTCCATTTTTGTCACGCATACCATTCCCTCCATATCACCCTCCATCCTCCCCACACCCTATACCTCACGAAGCTCACCCACGGCCCTGTTCTCTGCAGCTTCCACGTTACAGATAACACTCACGCCATACACCAATTAGTCCTGCCATTTTCCAATACTGTCCCACTTACGCACCACTGTGTGCTTTTAGGGCAGAATGGCGCAGATGGGGCGGTAGGAAGAGGAGTTGAGAAGAGAGGGAGGAAGGGCAGGCAGAAGAGGGGAAGAAGAGGTCTGTTGAGAGAGGGAAGAAGAAGAGGGGGGGAAAGAGGAAGAGAAGGAGAGACGGAGAAAGGGAAGACGTGACAGGGAGAGAAGAGGTCTGCTAAGAGGAGGAAGAAGAGGAAGATAGAAAAAAAGAGGAAGGGAAGACAGAAGAGGGGGAGAAGAGGTCTGTTAAGAAAAGGAAGAAGAGTAGGAAAAGAGAGAAGTTGGGAGGAGAGGGAGAAAAGGAAGACGGAAGAGGGGAAGAAGAGGTCTGTTAAGAGAAGAAAGAACAGGTGGAGGAAAAAAGAGGAAGGGAAAGAGATGTTGAGGAAGGGAAGACGGAAGAGGTGGAGAAGAAGTCTGCTAAGAGAAGGAAGAAGAGGGGGATGGAATGAGGAAGGGAAAGAGAGAGATAGGGAGGCTGGGTGTGATCATGGCAAGACAAATTACTTTAAGAAAGAGGAGAAAAGAGGCAGAAGAGAGAAGAGGAAGAGGAAGAAAGGAAGGAAGGAAGAAAGGAAGGAAAGAAGGAAGGAAGGAAGGGAAAGGAAGGGAAAGTGAGTGAGAGCGGGTGCACTGGGGAGTGGGAAAATCATCCAAAGAAGTTAACGAACAAGTAAAAATAAATAAATAAATAAATAAATAAATAAATAAATAATAAAAATAAAATTACTTTGGAGATGAGGAGAAGGTACAAGGTTGCCCAAAAGTCCCTGAGGGTTACAAGTTTTTATGTATTTATTTATTTTTTTATTAATTGACCTAAGGCCCGATATGTGGTTTCAGCAAGATGTAGAAACTGCTCATATCACAAGAGAAACAATAAAGTTGCTGAGGCAATGTCTCTATATTGTAAAAAATCCATACATGTATTTGTAACAATAAGACGATTATTAGACATTAAAACCCCTCATTAAAACCACCCTGTATAAGACGTAAAACCAAACGAAGGGATGTGTTTTGGAGTAAAAACAGAGAAACGAAAATGGACGAGTAGAGAGGAAAAAAAGACGAAAAGAGAAAATTATATGAGGAAGAAGAAAGGAAAGGGAATATTGGAGAGGAAGAAAAGAGAGGGATGGAAAAAGAGGAATAATGAAAATAGATCTAAAAGCGAGTTTTAACAAACAAAAGAATAATGAGAACAAGAAGAAGAGGAGTTAAAAGGGGGAAGGGTGAAAGAGGAAGAGGAAGGACGATCGAGGATTAAGCGAGAATGGTGGATTAAGCCGGCTGAGGAGGAGACTGGGGACTGGAGCTAAACGAAAGAAAATCATAAAACAAGTAGGAAGACGACCAGAATAAAAGTCGAAATAAAGGAAGAGAGCGAAAAGTGGAAGCGAAAGAGATGATGATGAGGAGAGAGAGAGGGCGAGGGAGAAAAGGAGAAGCGAAAATTGAGGGAACGGAAAGTTGGAATGGAGATGAATAACCAGAAGAAGACTGAGAGCAAATACGTGAACATGTAAAAGGAAAAAGGAAATAATCAGAAATGAAAGGACGGACGAGTTGGGAGGGAAGGAAGGAAGGAGGGAAAGAGGGAAGGGAGGAGGGAAGGAAGGAAGGAAGGAAGGAAGGAGGAAGGTGAGCAGGGAGGGGAGAAGAGAGGCAGGGAGGGTAAGAGGTAGGGAAAGTGAGAGGGAGGAAGGATAGGAGGAAAGGAGAAAGAGAGAGAAAGAGAGAGAGAGAGAGATAGAGAGAGAGAGGGAAGGAGGGAGGGAAAGATAGAGGGAGGGAGGGGTACAGGTAGTGAGAGTAGGAGGAATAGAAGGAGGGAGGGAGGGGAGAAGAGAAGGAGGGAGGGAAGTTAGGAGGGAAGGGCAGAGGGAGGGAGGATAGGAGGAAGGGAGACAGAGAGGGAAGGAGGAAGGAAGGGAGGGAGGGAGGGAGGGAGGGAGGGAAGGAAGGATGGAGGGAGAGAGGGGAGGAGAGAGGGAAGGAGAGAGAGAGGGAAGTAGGGAAGGAGAAAAGGATGAAGGGAAGGAAAGGGGAAGGGGAGGAGGGAGGGAGAGAGGGAGGGAGGAAATGAGGGAATGTGGGAGTGAGAGGTGGACGGAGGGGAGGAGGGAGGAGGGGAAGGATGTAGGGAAGGAAGGAAAAAGGAGGGAGGTAGGGAAGGAAAGAGGGAAGGAGGGGTGCAGGGAGGGGAGGAGGAAGGGAGGGAAGGAAGGAAGGAAGGAAAGAAGGAAGGAAGGAGAGAGTGAGTGAAGAATAGAAATGGGTGGTCATGAGGATGGCGGGAATAAGAAT
This sequence comes from Oratosquilla oratoria, assembly GCF_046742065.1. Lineage (NCBI taxonomy): Eukaryota > Metazoa > Arthropoda > Malacostraca > Stomatopoda > Squillidae > Oratosquilla > Oratosquilla oratoria. The sequence continues at coordinate 13,056,906 of NC_134784.1, forward strand.
TAGATTGACGAATGGAGGGAGAAAGAAAAGAAT
>NC_134784.1:13061938-13069438 GCF_046742065.1 Oratosquilla oratoria
GGAAATAGCTGTCGATTACGAGTCCAACACGTGATCCAGAACCATGGTGACTCACACACAGACACACACAAACACACACACACGATGTTATTATTTATTTTTTATTTATTGTTTATTCATTTACTATTTTATTTCATTTCATTTTATTCTATTTTATTTTATTTCATTTATTTGTTTAAATGTTTCAGGGTTCTGTACTGGAGAAGAGATTGAAATCATCCCAAACTTGTTTGTGTCCCTTGGTAACGAGCCTGGGAGCTCTCGTAATGCTTTCTTTATCTTTATTTATTTATCTATTTATTTATTTTGCTTCCATTTATGTAATATTTAAGGTATGCTCTTAAATTATCTCTTTGTAGAGCTCTATTTTTTCTTCAGTTCTTTTTATATACTTTTCACTGAAATACAAGTGTTCTGTGGTACAGATTGCAATCAGTATGTTGTCCTCTTCTATCTTCTCTGTATTACGTTCTTGCTGTCTACCATGTTTCTAAACTTAAATATTTATTTTTACTATCTAGCATCTATTACATATTCCATCTATCTCTAAATAACAATGCTGAGTATTGCATATCCTACTCAACTAAAAAGTATATCAAAACTTCTTTGATTTTCTAAGTTCTTTGTTGGAACTTATTTCATTCCATTACTTGCGTATGTGTATACTGTATTTCAGTGTGTGTGTGTATGTGTGTGTGTGTGTGTGTGTGTGTGTGTGTGTGTGTGTGTGTGTGTCTGTGTGTATCTGTGTATGTTCATGTTTGTGTGCATGCGTGTGTGTGTGCATGTGTGTATCTGTGTGTGTGTGTGTGTGTGTGTGTGTGTGTGTGTGTGTGTGTGTGTGTGTGTGTGTGTGTGTGTGTGTGTGTGTGTGTGTGTGTGTGACTAAAGGTTACAAACAAGCAAGAACTTCAAGGACTCCGCGCTGAACGTATGGGAGATTACCAACAATGACGTAGAACAAGGGAAGAATAAAAGAATAGGGGGGGAAATAAGGGAGACTCAATTGTGCAAGAGAAGTACTGAAAAGGGAAAAACAGTCTAAGTGAGATTATGGAAATCAACAACGAAGGAGGGTGGAGGAAAATAGAGTCGAATTGAGTTGGTGAATACACAAATCCATAAGGCTAGTATTACCCGAGCATAGTATTCATAGACATGCTAATATTTCTAGGAAAGCGTACCTAAGTACATCGTACCTAGAACTGGCATTTCCAAGGTAAAATCCTTCCCCATCTATATCAATTTTCCAAACTTGCTTTTGCTGGTTAGTGAAGTACATTTAATTGAAAAAACAAGTAAATCAATCTAACATCTATAGAATGTATATGTATTCACCTTGGTCTTTGGATCACGTGCTGGACCCGTGATCGACAGCTATTTCCCACGCGGGAGAGAGCTCAGAGCTCGTATGACCGATCTATGGGTAATGCTGTGACCTTACACGCACACACACACCCAACTCCCCGCCCACGAGAGTTGGAGTAACGACTCGAAGCGCAGTGATACTGAAATTATTTCAGCCCTGGACAGGATTCGAACCCGGACCGCCGTAGTGACAGTCGGGGACTCTATCAACCGCGCCACCGAGTCGTGTGTGATATATACATGTATATATGCGTATGTGTGTGTGTGTATATTTATATATGTAAATAATGTGTATATGTATAAACGCATATACACCCACCCACACAACAACTATACAGTATATATATACATATATATATATATATATATATATATATATATACATATATATATGTACACATATATATATATATATATATATATATATATATATGTGTGTGTGTGTGTGTGTGTGTGTGTGTGTGTGTGTGTGTGTGTGTGTGTGTGTGTGTGTGTGTTTGTGTGCGTGCGTGTTCATGTTCCGGTATATGTATGTATATATATATATATATATATATATATATATATATATATATATATATATATATATATACACATATATATACACACACACACACATATATATATATATATATATATATATATATATATATATATATATATACTGTATATATATGTGTGTGTGTGTGTGTGTGTGTGTGTGTGTGTGTGTGTATGTATGTATATACACACATATATATGTATATATATATATATATATATATATATATATATATATACATAGTGGTGAAATAGATGCCAGTCGAGGAGAGGTTCAAGAAAGTTCAAGAAGAACGCCAACACGCAGGGGTTCTAGTTATCTATTTCAAAAATCCAAAACTGTGTAAGTACGGAAACAGTTCAAAAGCACAGCAATCTTCAGGTGGTAACCGAACGAAGTCACTTAAAGTATGTTTAAAGGATTAAAGATCCTTAGACCTGGAGAAGGGGTGAACGTACATATCAGGGGGCGGAAGAGAAGATGAACGAGACGGGGGAGGAGTAGGAGGAGGAGGAGGCTAAGGCTGGAAGAGGGGAGGCGTGGAAGGTGTGTGTAGCTGAAGGGGGCTTGAAGATGTTAATGCGGTTAAGTTGAAAGGTTAAGAGCCCGGAGCGATTGCGTTGACGGTTAGAGCCTCGGCCTGCTTAACACCGTTCTCAATCACTGACATACCGGGTGGTATTTTTCCTTTTGTTGTTGTTGGCCCCAAACTATTCTACTGGTCTCATTGCCATCCCTTACATGACAATACCGGATCGTCCTAATGTTTAAAGATTATTGAATAGACACAGGACATTACCATGTTGTTGTTATGGGGCTGTAGTTCACCAACTCTTCTATGTACAACCTCACGCCGTATTGAATGCTTGATTTCCCTTTATTATTGCAGATATTAGACCCACCCCCCCACCTCATCTCCCAAAACCCTTGTTCCCTGAAGAACCTAACACCATAATATACTTCTGCACCAATCAAGAGAGAACACCCTGGAGAGACCTGGAGCCAACAATACCCAGAACTAAACCCAAACGCAGGGCTCCCAGAGCTTTCAGACCCAACAATACTGAGCACCAGACCCAGGAGGTCCGACGGGTGCTGGAGTGATAGGGGTCATGATAGCGGTTCTCCTTTGTACCTTTGAGGGTGAAGGAGGAGCTCGCCCTTGAGAACAGGATGTGGGGGAGGAGGACAAGGGAGGAGGAAGAAAGAAGAGGAGGGAGTGTTGTGAACTGAGAGGATAAGATGGGAAAGGGGGAAATTAGATGACAGGACTTGTTAACACTGATGGAAAAGTAAAATCTACCAATATGAGAGCCACTAATAGTTTAGCTTGAAGAGAGGAGGACAAGGGAGGAGGGAAGAGAAGAGAAAGGGGCGTTGAGAGGACAACTGGGTGACAGGACACATTAATATTGGTGAAAATAAATCCAGTAACTTTTGTTCTCATGAGAAAAAGAAAACGAGATAAGATAGATGGCTAAATATGTGTATATATATATATATATATGTATATATATATATATATATATATATATATATATATGTACATACATATACATATATATATACATATATATATGTATATATATAAATATATATATATACAGTATATATATATATATATATACATATGTACATATATATATATATATATATATATATATGTGTGTGTGTGTGTGTGTGTGTGTGTGTGTGTGTGTGTGTGTGTGTGTGTGTGTGTGTGTGTGTGTGTGTGTGTGTGTGTGTGTGTGTGTGTGTGTGTGTGTGTGTGTGTGTGTGTGTGTGTGTGTACACATGCATAAAGAAGATAAAAAGAAGGATAAACAGCTGAAACAAAAAAGTGCCCACAGAACAATATATAACCAAACACAAATGTACAAAAAAAATTGATCAGAAACAGGAGCAGAAATTTAGAATAAGCAGAGATGATAAAAAGGAGAGTAAGGAGGATTCAGAAGAGGAGCTCCCATTGAAAGCTCACAATTAAAGGGGAAGTGTAATTAGCCCTGTTCGAAGGAGAGGAATCGATTGGGCTTCAAATATTGTTTGGATATGGGTTATTCCCCGATGACAAGAAGAGAATAATGAGCTCTTAAACATATGCTTGCCCCAATAAATTAGAATAAATCCATGATTACCCTCCGTATGACAGCTACTAATTTAGGGAGGGGGGGAGACTTTGGTGATATCCATACAGATCAGAGTTAAGCATATTTTTCTAATTAAAACAAATATCCATTTATAGAAGAATATTGAACCACATAATTATTTTCACCAACACTCGTTACCTCTGTTTCCTAGTAGACCACTTCTTATCTTATTATAATCCTTTAGTGGGGGATAAGAATGTCGATAAAATACCTATTATTTCCTCCCGTGAAGAGTAGCCATACTTTCACTAAGGCAACCATTTAAAGATAGGGGAAAATATCATTTCTATATGCGGTAAATGCATACACAATTTTGTATGTGAGTATTCACACACAGACGCGCGCGCACATGCACACACACACACACACACACACACACACACACACACACACACACACACACACACACACACACATACACACACACACGCACACATACACACACACACGCACACATACACACACACATACATACAACATATACACACACATACACACACGCGCGCGCATACTTGTATTATGTGTGTGTACGTGTATAAGTTATATAAGTGTAAATGCATTTGTGTATGTATTCATAGGGTATACATACACGCTCAACCTCAGATAATCCATTAATTGATCCAAGAGTTTAGTCTTTAATTTACTTCTAAATCATGACAAAAAATCGAATATAAAACTCTATGAAAATAAAACTCGATAACAGAATTCGAACGGAATGGTTATTTACTATGGGTCGAGTATTATTTGTACAAATAAAGGTGCTATCACACTGGGGTATTTTTCCTCCCACATCCTACCTCCAACCTCCATTTGAATAAGTAGAATATGACTTCGCTTACAGAAATATACATTTCTGTAAGAACATTTCAACATTATGTCTAACATTCCTACAGGTTTACAGTCTCTTAGTTCACCATGCAGTTTTGCTATATATGACGGAAAGATAAATTGATATTTGGAGATTTGAAAAATAAATTATTGTAACCGAAGTCGGTTTTACTCAAACGAACTCATAACTGTCGGCGATAATGAAACCCGTGGAAGCCCAGTGTGATAACCCCTTAAACAAACATGTCTGCAAAGAAGTGTCGGCGGTACCGGCCGGAATCGGATGTTGGAGGTAGAGGATGTTGGAGGAAAAATAGCCCAGTGTGATAACTCCTTAAGCAGAGCATGGGACGCTCGATGTGTGAATAGGATAGACAGATGCAGATGTCCGGGTGATGGGGGAACATGACCGGGTACTATAACCCGGACAAGTGGGATCGCGAGTAGGTAGGACAGGACTGCGGAAAACAAGAAGGGTAGTTATTTCAGGACTTTGAATAGCAGAGGTTTAGCTGTGGAAAGACAAGTGATAGAACAGAAGGCAGGACTTAAAATGGAGGAACTGAGGCGCTGGAAAGAAAATGAATTGGTCCGGTAACAAGTGGTAATGCATACCATGAAGTACCCAGCCTTAAGAAACAAAAAATTAAGTAATGACAAAGATATGGATAAAGTAAATGTGACGGCATGATGTAAAATGGACGAAAGAAAATAATGTTTAGATAAGAAAATAAACAATTGGTAGTCTAGCAAGAACAGTAGGAGGTAAGGAAGGGTCTCTCAAGGCAGGACTGAGGAGGTAGGAGACCACATAGGAAGCATGACGGTGGAGGGGAAGGTAGTATTGCAAGAAGGGCAGGAGGTGGTGGCTTGGAGGGAGGCGAGCCGGGGACGACAACAGGGGCCCGGGAGGGCATCCGAGAGGGCAGTCGGCGGCGGCGCGGCGGCCGAGGATGGTAGTCTCTTGAGTCTGGAGTGTTTCCTTCATTTTGGTCGGGTATTAAGAGCCCGGTGGGAGGAGCCTGCCCTCGATCGTTTTGCGCCCCTCGCGAGGCTAAGGGCGGAAATGCCCCGGCTCTCCACGGTGGGGCCGCCCTTAAGGGCACTCATAATAGGGGGCGGATTACAGAGTATTATCCTTGATATCAACACCAGTCGTTGAGAAATGTGTCAAACACCAGATTTTATATATCCGTTGATTTATTGTTTCGTGATTAGGTGTGCCTTCTTGGTGCACACTGGCGCTCTACGCCTTTTTGGGGATGTTGTGATTCTCCCCTAGTAAAAGATAAGTTAGAAAGGGAAGAGGAAGTGTTCAAGAAAATATCGAAAACAACTGACCCCCGGCATTGCCCTCCCTTTGTCCCAATGAAGAGAGCATAATGCAAGGTATAATACGACAGCCTTTATTCAACCAGTCAAATACTAAACCACCAATTTGAGGGATCACGTCAGCAGCATTAAGCGCAGGGGCAACAGCAGCAGCAAGGGGCAGAGACCCTGGTGCTGTTGCCGTTAGGTTAGAAGAGAAAGGGTCAGACATATACAAGAATGCAGGATCAAGAAGAACGCCAACTGCATGGGGCAGAGACTCGTAGCTAGTGTTGTTGTTTTGGTTAGATAAGAAAGGGCCAGGCATATGCAGGATCAGGAAAAACGCAAACTTGGGAATCAGCGAATCTCATCGAAAAAGGGAACTTCAGAATCAGGACGACGGGTGACATATGAAAGAATGCAAAATCACGGAAAAAACTCAATTGGGATATCAGCGAGTCCCTCATCGATAAAGGACACTTCAGAATCAGGACGACGGACGACAGCTGAAGCAGAGACAAGAATAGCACCTTCACTAATCGGAACACCAGCATCTAATACCATCCCATTTGCACCCAAGCACATGGGTATAGAAATATATATGGTGGTAGCCTAAGACGTATACATTCACACACACACACGCACACACATACACATACACACACACACACACACACACACACACACACACACACACACACACACACACACACACACACACACACACACACACACACACACACACACACACACACACACACACACACACACACACACACACACACTCGGTGGCATAGTTGGTAGAGCGCTGAACTGGGAAGCAGAAGTGCTCCCAGCACCCAGTTCGGTATCGCTGTGCCTCGGGTCGTTACTCTGACTCTCGTGGGCGGGGAGTTGGGTGTGTGTGTGTGTGCAAGGTCATAGCATTACCCATAGATCGGACCTACGAGCTCTAAGCTCTCTTCCAGGAGGGAAATAGCTGTCGATCACGAGTCCAACACGTGATCCAAAGACCAAAGACCAAGTGAATACACCTACACACACACACACACACACACACACACACACACACACACACACACACACACACACACACACACACACACACACACGATGGCGCAGTTCGCGGCCGCCACTACGCGGGTTGAGATCGAATCTTGCCCACGGCTGAAATAATTTCAGTATCACTGCGCTACGAGTCGTTACTCCAACTCTCTTGGGCGGGGAGTTGGTGTGTGTGTGCTAGTAGAGTCAGAGCATTACCCATAGATCGATAATATATGAACTCTGAGCTCTGTT
>NC_134784.1:13074438-13079438 GCF_046742065.1 Oratosquilla oratoria
ACCCTCGCCAGAGTGGCTTGCTTCGTAAAAGGCGAGGACCGTACCGTCACTCCACCACGTCCCTTCAAAACAGAACGAATTAGTTCACGGACTAATCATTCTGCCGAGGGCACTCGGGTGTAACGTGGTATGTACTGTATTTCATCAAATCCTTTATGCAGGCTAGTCTTCCGACAAGTGTTTGTGTCATTTTGACATTTGGAAATAAACTCTCCTACTGGGATTCGAACCCTCGCCAGAGCGGCTTGCTTCGTAAAAGGCGAGGACCGTACCGTCACTCCACCACGACCCTTCAAAACAGAATGAATTAGTTCACGGACTATTCATTCTGCCGAGGGCAGGCTAGTCTTCCGACAAGTGTTTGTGTCATTTTGACATTTAGAAATAAACTCTCCCACTGGGATTCGAACCCTCGCCAGAGAGAGTTTATTTCCAAAGGTCAAAATGACACAAACATACATACATGTATATATATATGTTTATATATATACATACAATTATTTTAGCTCAGTATTCGTAAACGAAATACCTCAAAGTGAACTCCAAACTGCAACCTGTGAAAAATCTAGGGTAAACTTACTACGGTAAAAAAAAAAAAAAAAAAAAAAAAGTGTGTTGAGAAACTCAAAGTTAATGAAACACCAGGGCCTGACGGTTGGCATCCAAAAATCTTAAAGGAAATGAAAAATGAGATTGTTGTTCCATTAGAAATTATTTTCAAGAAATCCATCATATCCGGAGATGTCCCAAGAGAATGGAAGCTAGCTAACGTTACTCCCATATTCAAAAAAGGTGACAAAAAGAAACTAAATAACTACAGGCCCATAAGTTTAACTTCAATTGTAGGAAAAATTATGGAAACTATCATCGGAGATGATATCGAACATCATTTAGAAAGTAAATGTTTAATAAATGATAGCCAGCATGGTTTCAGACGGAAACGTTCTTGCGTGACTAACTTACTCAAATTCTACAACACAGTTATCTCGAATTATGACAAAAGAAACAATATAGATTTAATGTTTCTAGACTTTGCAAAAGCTTTTGATACCGTCCCCCACGAAAGACTACTTACTAAATTAGCTTCACACGGGATAAGTTGGACTAGTAATTGGTTGAATGATCGAAAACAGAGAGTTGTTTTAAATGGAAAAACTTCTGGATGGTAAAATGTTACGAGTGGAGTTCCTCAGGGTTTCGTTATTTGGCCACTTCTATTCATAGTATATATAAATTATATAGGCCATAGACTGTTTCCAAATTTGCTGATGATACAAAACTGTGCGGAATGGCAAATGATCACTTAAATCAATTAGACATTCAAGAAGATTTAGATAAATTACAGTAATGGTGTGAAAAGTGGCTAATGAAATTGAACACAAGTAAATCCAAGGTAATGCACATAGGTAAAAATAACAGTAAGTACGATTACAAGTTATTTGGAAATTCGTTAACAAAAGTGGATAGTGAAAAGGATCTCGGCGTAATTATCCTAACGATCTCAAATCATGCAGGCAGTGTATTTCAGCCTCTGAGAAAGCAAGTAAGATCCTAGGACTGATTGCGCGATCTTTTGACATCAAAAGTCCATCTCTAATTAACAAACTATATAAATCGTTAGTTCGTCCACATTTGGAATATGCTGTTTCCGTATAGTCACCGAATCTCATTAAAGACATTGTTTATTAATTTATTTATTTATCATTATTATGATTTTTTTCCCGATCTAGATATGGATCGAAAGGTTTCCTGTCGACATGCTCCGCTTTGTTATCTTTTGTAATATATGTATGTGTGTATATATATATATATATATATATATATATATATTTATATATATTATATATATATATATTTATATATATATTATATATATATATATATATATATATATATATATATATATATATATATATGAATATATATTCAAGAAATAATGGTCCGAAAATGTGAGGAAATATATTTAATTTGAAAGTGTGCGTGTCTGTGTATTCACCTTGGTCTTTTAATCACATACTGTACTCGTAATCGACAGCTATTTCTCTCCCGGAAGAGAGCTCAGAGCTCCTATGATCTATGGGGAATGCTGTGACCTTACACGAACACACACACCCAACTCCCCGCCCACGAGAATTGGAGTAACGACTCGAAGCGCAGCAATAATGAAATTATTACAGCCCTGGGCAGTGATTCGAACCTGGACCGACGTACTGACAACAAGGGACTTTATCAACCGCGCCACCGAGTCGTGAGTGTGTCTGAGTGTGTGTGTGTGTGTGTGTGTGTGTGTGTGTGTGTGTGTGTGTGTGTGTGTGTATGTGCGTGTGTGTGTATGTGTGTGTGTGTGTGTCTGTGCGTGTGTAAATATATATATATATATATATATATATATATATATATATATATATATATATATATAAAGGAATAAACTCCTGTTTTACTTGTGTGTTTCCCTCTACTCCTCTTACAACCTGTCAGGATGTCTTCATATATATATATATATATATATATATATATATATATATATATATATATATATATATATATATATATATATATATAAGAAATAATGGTCTCAATCTGTCAGGAAATATATTTGATTTGGAAGTGGGTAGAAACAACTTTGCCAACCGTGTAGTTAATAAATGGCATAAACTTCCTGCAGAGGCAGTGCAATGTCGTTCAGTTCGAAGTTTTCAGATTTATTTAGATAAACTCCTAAGCAAGATGCTATAATGACTGCTATTTATTATATATTATTTTTTTTTATGTTGTTATAATTTGTTTGTTATTATTTGCTTGATTTGCATTTGTTATTAGTTATATGTCAATTTGTTATCTACTAATTGTTTTTTATTATTTCATTATACCTATGCATTTGTTTATTTTATTTTTTATTATTTATATTATCATGATTTTTACTTTATATTTATTTATTTATTTATTTATTATCATTATATTTTTTTTCACATCTGACCTAGTTATTGACCAAAAGGTCTCCTGTCGGCCTGCTCTTTCTTTGTAATATATATATATATATATATATATATATATATAATATTTGTATGTATATATATAATCTATGTAATATATATATACATATATATATCATAGATATATATATCATATATATATACATATATATATCATATATATATACATATATATATATATATATATATTCTATATATATAATATATATACATATATCTATATATATATATATTTATATATACATTGTATATGTGTATATATATAATATAAATATATGCATACATATATACACTATATATATATATATATATATATATATATATATATATATATGTATATATATACATACAGTGAATGGCTCCCAATGAACAGATTGACATCTTTTCAACCGCAATCCACTTTTAATTCCATGCCATCGCAGTCGAGATTGAGAAGCTCGAAGGAGGCATATATTGGAAATTGAAACGTGGTCGAACCGAGGACTCGAACTCAGCTCAGACGTGACAAAGAGTCAGTGACGAAACCCATTACGCTATCAAGAGTGATATAAGTTGAGCACAACTTTCTTATATTTGTATGCTCGAGTTACATACACATAAACGATTTTTTGCGTTCAACCCACTTCCGCCATGGTAGTGTAATCGTTAGTATGTGCACGTGTGAAAGTTTATACATAAACTGAATGGTTCCCAGTGAACAGATTAACATCTTTTCAACCACAATTCATTTTTAATTCCACACCATTGCATTCGAGACTGAGAAGCTCGAAGGAAATGTATATTGGAAATTGAAACGTGGTCGAGCCGAGGACTCGAACTCAGCTCGGACGTGACAGAGCATACAAATATAAGAAAGTTGTGCTCTACTTATATATCTCTTGATAGCGTAATGGGTTTAGTCACTGACACTTTGTTACGTCCGAGCTAAGTTCGAGTTCTCGGCTCGACCACGTTTCAATTTCCAACGTATGCCTCCTTCGAGTTTCTGAGTCTCGACTGCGATGGTATGGAATTAAAAGTGAATTGTGGTGGAAAAAAAAATATATATATATATGTGTGTGTGTGTGTGTGTGTGTGTGTGTGTGTGTGTGTGTGTGTGTGTGTGTGTGTGTGTGTGTGTGTGTGTGTGTTTGTGTATGTACATATATATGTATATACACATAATATTTCTATATTACATATATATTTATTCATTAGTGTTTCATAGTAAAAGGATAAATATAAAATATATCACATATAATGTGCAAGATTCGTCATATTTCTTACTCGCATTTAAACTCGGTTTTGATACTGTTTCTCCACCGCCGTATACATTTCAGTCTCATTTACAGATGTAGTATTGAAATAACCACTCGGACACATCTCCCCGCCACCCCGTCGTCCCCTCTGATGGCCATATGTTGAGGCCGCAGGGTCGGTGGGAAGGAGAGGGCGGAGGGGCGCGCTAAATGCTCATGCGGACAATGGAAAACCCGTTCAAGAGGGAAGGGTGCGTAAAGAGGAGGGTCAGGGATGAAGTGAGGGGACGCTGTGGATTTAGGGGGGGGGGGGCATGGGGGGAGGTAGGAGGGGGCGGGAGGTATTGGAGGGGGGGGTTGTAGTTTGAAAACGGCGGTGTTGGGGGATGGCTTATTAGAGGGGTTATCCCCCTTATGTCATGTCATTGATTAGAGACTGTTGTGGAGGAATGAGTGTCAATGTGTGTTTGAGTCGTTCTTTTTTTTCTTTTTTCGAATGACAGTTGTCGTGTAAGATGGTTTTGTTTTTCATGTATACTTGTTTGTTTGTTTTCGTGAGTCTAAGCACCTGTGAAGAAGACATGAGGTACTGAGAGATCTGACAAAGACAGGTGATGTGACATGACAATGACGAGGTGACAGTTAGGGGTACAATTCACAAATTTTTCGATATCTAATAGGGTTAAGAAATAGAATAATTGGTGACAGTACCGTAATAGGGTGCGTATAGGAATACATAGGTTGTATAGTTTGTATCTAAGTAGACGAT
>NC_134784.1:13084438-13104438 GCF_046742065.1 Oratosquilla oratoria
TATTTATTTATCTATTTGTTTATTCATCTATTCATGCATTCAGCAATTTATTCATGTATTCAACTATTTCATTAATCTGTTTTATTAACATATTCCTTGATTTGGATGTACTATGTCTTCCTGCATTGCTCCTGGTCACGAAAAGTTAAAATGAGAGGGAGGAAAGTGTGAAGGATGGGGAAGGAATGGATGGGAGTGGCTGCGTGCCTGCCCTTGACTCGGTTAGCTCCCTTATAATAGGGAAAAAGTCCTTGGTAAATAGATAGATAGATAGATAGATAGATCAACCTATTTATGTATCTGTCTATTTACATTTGTTTATTATTTTTACCTATATTTGAGTTAATTTAACTCACGTTTTCACGTTCATATTCGTTCTTAATTGACACATTTGGACATCGTTTGTGACATGCAACGTTTCTTTCTTTTTAGGACGTCTGTTATGATCATCGACCGTGTTGCTCCAACGCTACGATTTCTTTTTTATGACACCCTTGTGGTGTAACCTCGAAAGTTGTGACCATTTGTCATTGGACTAGACAAGTTAAACCGCCATATGTTCTATTTAAAATAGTCACAAATTACTAATAAGCTCAACAGTTACCAGTCCATTTTTCATGGATAAAATTAGACGTATAGCAAGATCCCCGTGCACTTCCGTATATATATATACATACATATATATATATATATACATATATATATATATATATGTATATATGTATATACATATGTATGTATATATGTATATATATATGTGTATATATGTATGAATGTATATATATATACATATATATATATATATATATATATATATATATATATTGAATAAACATCTACATCAATTTGAATTTGAACGTTCTTGAAAACAAACTCAGTATTCCACCAGCTCCCCCCACACCTGGATTTCAAGCCTACAGAAAATTCCTCTCAAGAGAAAGAAGAACAACACTAGCACGCCTCCGTTCAGTGCATCACCCAGCTCTTAGACATTACTAACACACAATAGGACACAATCAAACTGCTCTAGGTGTAATCATCACATAGAGAACTCTGCATACCTCATCCTACATTAACTATTTTCCAGACAACAATATCTTTTCCTTCGATTGACCTATGGACTTGTACCGTGGCCGTTGCCGGTTACATGGAAGTCGTGGGTCTCCTGCAAGAGAGATGTGGGACAACGGGTTGAAGACAATGTCTTTCTATCTGTATACCAAGAGGTTTTCCCCCTTATAAGGTGGGGAGCCAAGTCAAAGGTCATTCCACCCGCACCCATTCCACTCCCACTCCACCACCCATTTGTTTCCCCTCTCATCTTAGCTCCTCGTGGGTGAAGGGTCATCCCTATCTCCTGCCCACTGCCCGGGTCGGAAGCAATGCAGCGAGACGCAGCACTAAGATCTATTTTTTTTTTATTTTTTTTTTTATCTACCATTCAGAATTTTGTCTCATCCATAAGAGAACCCTTGGTACAAAGAAGGTGTAAAATTTCAACAAATGATAATTTATTAGAAATGTTTCGTATTATTAGGGATATATAAATAGAAAACTTATTCTAGATAAGATAATTCAGTTGCATGCCAAGTAACAATCTACTAATCCTACCAGTGAGATTAAAGTCTTCTCAAGATTGCTTCATCAATTTAAGAACATATGAATGGAGGATACTGCAAAGGACCATAAAGCCTACACTTGGCAGTTGTGTGTCCCTTACCACCTGTCAACCCTATCCGCAAAGTTATCAAACTTTCTCTTAAAGCAACTGATTGTTTCAGCTCTCCTTACCGATGTAAAAATAAAACCAGAAGGAATATACTTGTGTAAAGGGTACCTATGACTTCAAGAGTTCTCCTTTATTCTCTATCCTATCTAGACTTCTCTCCTTGAACACCTCTTATGCACCTCATCCTTCTTAGCCTCTCTCTTGAAAGCGGCCATTCATAACAGACTCGCATAACACTATTACTTATTAGGCCCTGTTCACACTAGTGGGTTGAACCGCGCGGAAACAGCGGCGGTACCACATGGTCAAGTAAATACTGAGCGGTTGTGTGTGTGACCGCCTCCATTGACTTGCATTGTAATTGAACCGCGGCTGTTGAAACCGCTAGTGTGAACAGGGCCTTTTAATCGTCCCAGATAGGCGGTTATGAGAGATTCAAAGCAGATGTTGTTGTTTGCCACATCTCCCAAGCAACATTATTTTACAGATTCTATTGTCCGCTCTCCGCCAGGTGTTGTGTAGCTTAAGTGTAGATGTATGATGAGGGAGACGGAGTAATGTCAAAATCAACTCCTTCATTACTGCGATATGTATTTCATTCTCTCTCTATATATATACACATACATATATATATATATATATATATATATATATATATATGTGTGTGTGTGTGTGTGTGTATATATATATGTATATATACATATGTATATATATATATATATATGTATATATACAGGTGTATATATATATATATGTATCTATATATATATATATATATATATATATATATCATTCACATCACCCATAGTAATACGGAACACCGCTCATGCCAACCTCCACCATAACGCGAGCAGAATTATCGCACCCAGCTTTCAATGTTGTGATTTCCATGTTTAATTGCACTGAAGTGCTATAGTATTACAATAACAAGGGTGAATAAATGCTATGGTAAAATAGGATTCAGTACATGTATACTTACTTGAAGCGGAAATATTTGGATAACAAACATTTTATGTGTATATGTATATGTATATGTATATGTATATGTATATGTAAATATATGTGATACCCTTTTTGCGCTTTTTTCTGGATAAGATAAAATTACCTTCAGTTACGAGAAATCTAGGAACCAAAGTATGACCTCGAGTAACAGCGGGCCAAACTGTGACCTCGATTGACGGTGGACCAAAATATGACCTCGACTGACTGCGGACCAAACTATGACCTCGACTGACTGCGGACCAAACTATGACCTCGACTGACCGCAGACCAAACCGTAACCTCGATTGACCGAGATCCCGTTTTCTCTCTTGTCTTTATCATCTGACAAAACTCATCTGGAATAAGATGAGATAGAAGCTACAAGGACAGTTGTCGATGAAATAGGTGAGACAACTGCTCCTGCAGCCCTAATAATTCTTCCTTCACCTACTCTTCAACCTCCTCCTCCTCCTCCTCCTTCTTCCTCCCGCTTCTTTCCTGTTTCCCCTCACCATACTCCTTCTCTCTCTCTCTCTCCCTCTCTCTCTCTCTCTCTCTCTCTCTCTCTCTCTCTCTCTCTCTCTCTCTCTCTCTCTCTCTCTCTCTCTCTCTCTCTCTCTCTCTCCTCCTTCTTCTCCTTATCTTCATCCTATTATTCCTCCTCCTTCTCGTTCTCCTCTGTAATTCTCTTTTCATCCTCCCTATCCTCCTTCTGAATTTCATCCTCCTCTTCCTACTTTTTATCCAACATCTTCTCCACCTCCTCTTCCTCCTCCTTCTCCTCTTACTTTCTTTCTCTTCCTTCTTGCCTTCATCTTTCTATTCCTCCTCTTCCTCCTCCTCCTCCTCCGTTTTTCCCTTTTCATCCTCACTATCCTCCTCCTGATCTTCATCCTTCTCATCCTTCCCCTCCTCCAACATCATCTCTACCTCTTCCTGCTCCTCTGTTATTCCCTTTACATCCTCTCCTGATCTCCATCCTCACCCTCCTGCACCACCTCCTCCTCCTCCTCCTCCTCTGTTTTAACCCTATTCACTCTCCCTATCCTCCTCCAGATCTTCATTCTCATCCTGCCCCACCTCTAACATTTCTTCTTCCTCCTCCTCTTCCTCCTCCTCCTCCTTATCTTCATCCTCCTCTTCTTTTAACATCTCCTCTTCTTCCTCCTCCTCCTCCTCCTCCTCTTCCTCCTCCTCCTCCTCCTCCTTCTCCTCCTTATCTTCATCCTCCTCATCCTGCTCTTCTTTTAACATCTCCTCTTCCTCCTCCTCTTCCTCCTCCTCCGGCTTTAAGCTTCCCACTCGCTAAGTACGAGACACCGTAATGCTTCTTAATTGGACCTTCCTTAAGTACATGGGGTTAGCTCGCTGTGTATGTTTGTGTGTGTGTGTGTATCTGTGTGTATGTTTGTGTGTGTATCTGTGTGTGTGTGTGTATCTGTGTGAGTGTGTGTGTGTCTGTGTGTGTGTGTGTGTGTGTGTGTGTGTGTGTGTGTGTGTGTGTGTGTGTGTGTGTGTGTGTTGGGGCGCATGTGGCCATCAAGTTTGAGTATTCCTGTTTTGATGTGACATTTGTATTCTTACGTTCCACATAACTATAATTCTATTTCAATATGATTGAGGATTATTTAAGTCATTACGTTATATCAAATGTCATTTGTATTTTTTCTAATTTCTAAGTTTTCTTAATAGTTTCCCGATCTTAGTTTCCCTTCTCTACAATAGGCAATTGTAGAGAGAGATAGAATGAGAGAGAGAGAAAGAGAGAGAGAGAGAGAGAGAGATCTGGCTGTTTCCAGAACTTTTTCCGTCATTTTTCTTCTCCCTCGTTTCCCAGAGCGGATTAGCGCAAATATTGAAGTAGGTCCTAGTTCAGCTCAATCCCGTGGAAAGTGATACAGAAAAAAAAAAAAAGAATCTTCCATCATGTGTCAGTTGCTGTTTAATTTCTTTACTTGTTCTTCCTATTCCTGCTGTCCTCTCTGTGTTTCTTATTCATGTTCTGTCCCTTTTTCAGTCTCTGCTGTTCCAATCGTTCCACACTCTCAGTAGCTCTCACACTATTAGCTACGAAATTATCCACAAGGATAGAAGCGCTGGTAACCTACAGTCCAAAGCAACAGTGACGACTCTCTCGTATTTTTTTCATCAATGCTTTCTCATTCATCTTTCTCAATCCCCATTCTTTCTCCCATCAACCCCGTGCCCCCAAAACACACACACACACACACACACACACACACACACACACACACACACACACACACACACACACACACACACACACACACACACACACACACACACACACACATACACACACACACATACACACACACGCACACACACACACACACACACACACATACATACACATACACATACACCGTTCCCCTCCCCCACAACCGGGGAGTCCCCCCACCCTCACCCCCACCCCAACATACACACACCGTTCCTCACACACATAACCGGGGCACCCCCCTCTCTCCCTCCCCCTCTCCCTCCCCCTCTTCCCCCAAATACCCCCCTCCGAAGCCAAGCAGGAAGTTTGTCAAGGCTTTAGTGTCTTTAGGCACGATTTGACGCCTCGCTCCCCAACCGCATCAAAACATCGCTGTCTTGTGCTTCCGTTACATGCCGCTACGTAACGGAGCGTTACAGTGTCCTTGTGCTCCTCAAACAAGTAACGATTGATAGTTTTCGCTCGGCCTTTACTCTACTTTGCTTACCAAAGGATTATAAGATTACAAAGGGAGAGCATGCCGACAGGAGGCCTTTTGGTCCATAACAAGGTTCCATGCGGGAAAAAGAAAAAAAAACAAAATCAATTAATAAAAAACAATAATGATAAGTAAATAAAATAAATAGAATAGATAAAATAAAATATGATAAATGGCAAGCATTAGGGTATTGTCTTTTATTCTTGTTGCTTTCACTTATCTTTCATATGTGTACATAAGCACATACGAATGAAGGAGACTGCAAGAGACCATAAGGACTACACTAGGCAATTGAATGTCCCTTACCATCTGTCATCCCTGTCTATGAAATTATCTTCTCACATAACCAATTGTTTTAGTGTTCACTAAATGGTTACTAAGTCTATAGTGCGTCCCAGGAAGGATTATCAATTTTATCACTTCTGGATGAATATTCTCAAGTGTGCTTTCATTTCCCTTCTTTTTTTTCATATAATTTTCTAGTTGTTTATTCAGCCATTAGTTTTTATTATTATTTAATCATCTTATTTTTCTTTTTATTTCATTTATTCTATTTTATGTTATCTATTTATGTATTGATTTTATTTGCATGTTTCACTGATATTCTCTCTCGTATGAATCCATAGCAATGGTGTGAAGTCACGTACTTGAAACCTTCTATATAATATTTCTATGACATATTTTCTTATGTTTCATTCCACACACACACACACACACACACACACACACACACACACACACACACACACACACACACACACACACACACACACACACACACACACACACACACACACACACACACACACACATATATATATATATATATATATATATATATATATATATATATATTTATATACATATGTGTGTGTGATTCCCCATTGTCTTGGATCACGTGTTGGACTCGTGATCGACAGCTATTTCCCTCTCGGAAGAGAGTTCAGAGCTCATATATGGCCGATCTGTGGGTAATGCTGTGACCTTACACGCACATATGCACACAATTCCCCGCCCACGAGAGATGGGGTAACGACCCGCAGCGCAGCGATACTAAAATTATTTCAGCCCTGGGCGGGATTCGAACCCGGACCTCTGTAGTGGCGGCCGGGACCTCTAACACTGCGCCACCGAGTCGCGCGCGCGCATGTGTGTGTGGGGGGGGTGTTGGTGTGGGTGTGTGTTTGTATGTAATCCAGTGTTTCCGTATTTTAGAAACCAGCTATTTCTCTAACGTCTAAGAAGAACCTAAACTTCTTTGTCAACTCCTAGATTTCAGTTTCACTTGTTCTAGATTAGGGCCAATTTTCAGCTTCCATCTAGAATATATTTCAAGTTTCTTTTAGATGTAACTTCCACTAATTACTTCTAATTATAGCTTCAAAGCGCATGTTGTGGATCCTTTGTCTTTAGTGTACTTGTACTTAATGTAATTAATTATCTCTTCATTTCTATAATTCAAAAATGTCATCTGCTGCCTCGCTAAAGCTAGTCTGCGCTCGACCCCTTTAATACTTTTACTTTTCCGAACAGCTTCCTCTATGTTCTCTGCTCTTGACTCTTGCTCTTGCTCCTGACACCTCTTCCGCCTTGGAATATGAGACCAAAAAAAAAAGACTTCGTCAAAAGCCAGATGTTCAAAATATCTGTCTGGTCGAGGGCGATAGTGCAATTACTTCAGAATAAATGACATTTTTCTGTAAGAGACCCTGACTCACTCAACTTGCTTTGCACTTCATCTTGTGTGAAGGTGGAGGCACAGTTGGCATTTCTCGCTAACATACTACTTGCCTTTACTTTTTGCCTTTACTACTTAGTTCGAGCAGAAAGGACTTCGGTAACGATCTTTTATTTCCTAAATTTCCAAATGCCAAGTCACTCTTGCGCCATAGAGTGACAAGCTGAATGACGAACTAAGAAAAGTTAAACCTAGAATACGAATGTTAGACACATTATGAGATGTTCTCACAGAAATCTATAATACTGTAACCGAAATCGTTTCTACTCAAACGACGTAGCAAAAGCAAGTAGCATGCTGGCCTAGTGTGACTCCACCTTAACCTGCACTTGCGACAGCCTCTTCCATCGTGACCTTTCCCAAATATTTATTTTTCCTTTCCGTCTTTCATTCCCACCAGGCCCTTCCTGTCCCATCTTCAACCCATCCTGCTCTTCCTCCCCCTACCCCTGCTCCTAATCCTGCTCTCCCTCATCCTTTTCATCCTCCTCTTCCTCCTCCTCCTTCTCCTTCTTTTCTTAATCCTCTTCCTTCTCCTCTTCCTCACTTTCGTACTGACGGGTACTTACCCAACTGGGAGCCTCCAATCGATTTTAATAACTTTTTTATCAAGAAAGGAATAAGCCTATCTTCATTAACTACTTCTGCACCATTACATACATAGGGGCCAGCTCTATGAGATGCTGTCAGGGATCTTACTCAGCTGTGTCGTACCACTTCACTAGCATGGGAATTAACACCGCTTCTTCAGTATTTGTTCAATTTGACCTTATCTGTCAATAAACCCATCCACAAGCGTTGTCAACCTTCATAGATCTTGACCAATTCACTTCCAGAGAATTTGTACAGGTGTCTAGTATCCTTTTTTTCCCTTTAATTTTAGTCCTCTACAATCCATCAGATAATATACACACAAGTCGAGTAAAATGCTCAGAAAGCTAAGAATGCAGTTATTATTTTACAAGGGGACGACAATGTAGGAAATAGGTCAAGGTATTCTTCTTTTATTGTTACACTATTTTCCATGAATCTTGTGCAGTATCCTGTTCTCTATTGTATGCTCTCAACAGGTATTATTCTTAAATGTGGCTCATGTAATTTTGTTCACTTCACAACGTCACAAAGCAGAATAAAATCACCACTAGATTACCAGGACCAGGATTCAGCCTTAAGGAACTTCAGAAATCATTCAGCGGCGTGAAAACGTCAATTCAGTTAAATCTAGAAAGCATGGACGACTCTTCCATTCCCGGACACTCTCCTCTTCCAACACGGCAACCAACTGAAATCTAAGGTGTATAGAAATCTTATCAACAAAAAACGATTTGTTTCATATCTACTACCACCACGATCTAAAAATCAAGAGGCTGATTGATAGGTTTCCTTCTTTGAGCAATCAGGGCCTGGTGTGCAGAACATTTAGAAGGAGAATGCCAATACATCCAAGAAATGTTTATGAAACTGAAATTTCAGGAGTCTGTCACCAAACAGTGCAAAATAAAGGTGTAAAAATAGTGGACAGCCGTCATCAACACACCGAACCAGCAAGTAAGCTTATACTACCGATCAGCGATGCCACCACAACTCTTGGTTGGGCGCTCAAGGAAGTGGTTTGCCAAACCAGTAGGACAATACATAAAAAATTAAAAGTGAAAAAGAAAAAAGAGGAAAAGGACATCAAGGCTGGTGGCAGTAAGTAAGGAATATAACAAAGATTTACAAAGGAATAACATACGGACAGGAGGCCTTTTAGTCCATAAGTAGGTAACAACGAGACCAAAAATCAAGCATTCTTGAACATGACAATGATGTTTGACAAAATATCACCAGTAAAGCGTGAGTAACACACCGGGCTGATGTTAACCACTTAATGGTTGACATTATATGTGACCCCAATGGGATAAGGAGGCAGTGTCTGAAGGCTGCGGTTATACGAGGTCAAATACTGTAGAGCAAAATAAGGTAATGTTCATCATTGCACCTCCAATAATAGATTTAATAACCTTGGTGGAAGGAGTTTTGGAAGACCATCCGTGGGGTGCCCCGTTCATTACACATTCCGAGACCTTTTTCCCGTCCCTTCACCAAATCTTCTATATATTCAAAATTTGTATTCTTCGTTTCTGTATTTGAAAAGACTTCAACGGGCGTAACGTTGTACAACCGATAAAGGCTTTGTTCGGAATATATGTTTACTCTACCAAATCACTTCTCAGGTTGACAAAAGTAGATCAAAATATTGTTATTATTATTGTTGTTACTATCATCACTATCATTTTTGTTGTAACTATGGGTTGTACTAATGTTTACATCATTATTATGTTTACTTTTTAATTTTATTTTTATTTTGTCTTATTTGTGGTTCTTTCTTTCTAATTATCATTTTTACATCCATAGTGTGTCTTCAGTTTAATTTTTATTATGTTCTTAACCTTCCTCCACGCTTTACATATGCTTTCTGAATTTTTCTTGGACACTTGATGAAAGGCGAATCCACTTACGAGTACTTCCAAGCCACTTATTTCACAGCTCAGGGACTTTTGCCAATTATCATTTCTTTCCATTTGGCAGCCACCAAATTAATCCACATCCTTCTCTGAATTGGTGGACAATTCCTCGCTGAACTTTATCAGAACTTCGTTCCATCTTCCTTGTACTTCTTAAGGTTATGCTTTACCACTATGCTCTGAGGATTAGTAAATATTTTTCTATTTACACGTGTCAGGTGACTTTGTTCAATTGAAGAATTCCTCCTCCTCCTCCTCCTCCTCCTCCTCCTCCTCTTCATTCTCCTCCTCCTCCTCCTCTTCATTCTCCTCCTCCTCCCCCTCCTCCTCACCACAACCAAAGGTTGTACCGTTCAATTGAAGAACTCCTCCTCCTCTTTATTCTCCTCCTCCTCCTCCTCACGAAAACCAAAGGTTGTACCATTTCTTTGCCGTTATCCTACGACACAGAAAATTCTCTCTGATATTAATAGAGTCCCATAAAGTCAGAGGGATGAACAACGAAGGTTTGTCTATTTATTTTGTTGGAAACATCGGCGCCGCCGAATACCTGAGCTAAGATCGGGAGGTCGAAGACATTCCCGGTTCGCCTCAATGAGGTCAGATCCAATGACGAATCTCATGTACTTCACAGAGCCTTAAGTCTTTCATCGCATGACATATTTCAAGAGATGTTATCATGGCTGATTATGGTATATTTCATTCAAACTGGTAACT
The DNA here is from genome assembly GCF_046742065.1 of Oratosquilla oratoria. Classification (NCBI taxonomy): domain Eukaryota; kingdom Metazoa; phylum Arthropoda; class Malacostraca; order Stomatopoda; family Squillidae; genus Oratosquilla; species Oratosquilla oratoria. The sequence goes on from NC_134784.1 coordinate 13,094,831, forward strand.
TCTTCTTTTGTCAGCTAATGTTCTCTTCGTCATGACTTCAACCTGAGACCTTCTTGAGTAGTTGTTGTAACCGCAGAAGACGTAAAGAGAGATAATCCGCTTTTCCTGTTCTATTTCTCATTCCGCTGACGATTATACCATCATAAATAAGGAGTGGATTTTTTTATTTATCTATCTATTCATTTATATTTATGTATCTATTACGGTAGTTAATCTATTTATTTATTATTTCATTCATTCATCTATTCATTTATTTTCTCTCTGGTTTTCCTGGTTTATTTCTCATTTCGGCAAAATATTTTGTTTATTTATATTTATGTGATTATAGGTTAATCAATTGATTTATTTTCTATTGATTAATCTATCTATTCGTGACATATGTGTTAATCTTGGCTGTCGCCAGGCAATTTTATTAGACCATTAGACAACCCTACCACATGATTTTGTTTTCTTCTTCTTTTAATAAGAACTGTCACATAGTCCAAAAAAATCATGCAGTCTGAAAAACTTGCATATATGCCACATGTTAAACTTTCCCAATGAGATTACAATGTCAGAAAACCGGACAAGATACTCTACAAAGAACTGTAATGATTTACGTTTATGTTCTATATTCTAATTTTTTGCAATATGTCTGATTTGGATTATTGCCATATAGGTTATCTTTCATTTCTATAAATCAGCACATCTGTCCACGTACTTTCTAAATGTAAACTGACATCTTAAACTTGAAAACGGGAAAAAGGCACCTAAGCGTGTTACAATAAACAAAGCAAGGATCACCAAAATACGGCCTGCGGGCCGAATCCACTCAATTCATCCGGTCCGCCGCTGCACTGTACATGTAACAAAAAAATTTAAGAAAAATTATATTAAAAATGTATATTTACTCTATTGTATTGAACAAAATTATTGTACGTCATTCTTTCAGCTGTAAAAAAAAAAAAAAATGTGGCCCCTGCGACAAAGGAAGTATTTTCTTAAGTATGTCTGTGATACCAGCGGCTCTATCCTTGGTGATACCATCCACCGAAGAGGCGGAATCATAGAGGTGCTAAAGGAGAGATGTCAAGAGGACAGCAAGGATAGTAAATTTCAAGCATAATTAACACTGTTTTTGAGTAGAAATTAGTCTCCAATCATTAATGAATGGTCTGTGACTCTGGGCCATAGGGGTGTGGCTAAATGTGTAGGAAGGAAAGCAAATATACGTAAAAGATTTAGATAAAGTTTGTAATTCGAAAAGATATTTCGTGGTTTCAGTCAGGGTGTACATTGCTCCTTTATACAGCTGACGTTCTGCTAGCAATGCCACAATGCTTTAAATGTGTGGACGTTGCAAGATTAAGTTTATAAAAAAAAAAAAAAAACACTCAACAGATCTCGAAACCATCGCCTCTGACCGCGCCTCATGGCGTACAAAGTGCTCACAAGGGGTCAAACATCTTGAGTGTGCTCGTAACCAAGCACGGGACGAGTGGCAGGAAAAAAATATATCAGCTCAACAATAGAGTTTATCCATTTGATCCAGATCTGACTTGCCCAGAATGTGGTAGGATATATGGATCAAGAATTGGGCTCTACAGTCACCTCCGTTGGCATCAGCGACAAAGACCTTAGCATCACCACCCAACCTCACTCATCACATCTTACCTCACCGGAGCACTATGGTCGTCGATTAACGACGGACCGCCATAAGCAAATAAAATTGTTCCACTACAGCAAGTAAAATAATTTAAAAAATTAGTTTATGTTTAAATCACTCTACTTTAAAGTTCTAATCTCATGTTTCAATTGTTGGTAAGCTGCATGATTTCGAAAAAGAGTTGGGTAGGGTGTGTATATCTAGATTTGGAAAAGGCTTTTGACAAGGTGCCGCGCAAAGATATATATGACAGCCATTCTCCCCCCGTAGCATCCAAGAGTAAAACCATTTCCCACCTCACGTATTCAATAGTCCCACTCTTTATACTTTTAGAAATATGATAACCCATCACTACCTCCCTCTCCTCAATTCTAATCCCACTTCTGACCCTAATTCTGATCCCACACTTAATCCGTATCCTGACCTCTTTCTTGGTCCAAATCCTGTCCCTAACTTTTAATTCACCCGCTCAGCGCCCGTATACTATGCCGCCCGTGAGCGGCCCTTTGCGGGTTCCCAAAAAAATAAAGACAAAAAAAAAAAACGTAAGCGGCTTTAAAGGGAGTTCATTGCAATGGGTAAAAGACTTTTTAGATAATAGACGTAAGTGAACAGTAGTGAGAGATGATATGTTATATTAGAAAGAGGTGACCAATGGGATGCCGCAGGGTTAAGTACTGGTACCTGTAATGTTTCTACTATATATCAAGGATATGAATGGAGCAGGCAGCTACGCAAATTAATTTGCAGATAATGCCAAGATCATGAAGAAAGTTAAAGGTGAAGAAGATTGCAAATTGCTATGAGATGACCTGCATAAGATGGAACCAAGAATGGAGAATGGAGCCAGGAATGGAGAACGAAATTCAGCACAAGATATTTAAATTTCTGGAATTGGGTAAACGTGAAAAGAAAAGAGCCCGATGAGTTATAAAAAGAATCATAGATTAATCGCAAAGAAGAAAAAGGAATTATGGATTTTAATTGGAGATTATCTGTCGTCCGAATGTCATAAAAAGAATCACAGGAAAGGTTGTAAGTTGCATGTAAATATAAGAGTGGCGCTTCATTACATAGTGTACAATTCTATATACATATACACATACACATATACATATACATATACATATACATAAATATGTACATATACATACATATATAAAGTAGCTATACATGCTCATACCAACAATGAAACAATCATAAATGTTAAAAGTTAACTCGTACAATTGGATGACATGTACGTTTCCCTTGGAGTACCATAGACACCCGACCTAGCCATTCTCTTTATCTGTATTTTTATACATGTGTATATACACAGACGTATGCTATAAAGCTGGAAGGTAATTCTCACTTATTATTGTATTTGTCTGTTTTATTGTTTTATGCCCTGATGAGTTTTACTTCCTGCATGTCTGACTGACATCAGAGAATGCTTTTTGAATCTAACTGGAATTACTGTGTTATCTAATGTCGCCTTTTCCTTTTTTTACCATGAAAGATTTTGTAATTCATATGTGCATATTGGTAAATCATGATTACATAGCAGGACAGGAAACATTGGTGTTATAGTTGTCATTTGGATAATACCATGACCTCGCTCCTTAATTTGCGCTCACAACATTTGTCAGACTCCTCTTCGCGTCCAGGCAGGAGCGGACGTCAAGTGTTCCCCTAACGAGGTAATTAGAGTAGTTTTGTTGTGGTCTGTAATGAGATAATTACTTGTGGCTGGAGGGGCGTGCTGCCTTCACTACCGACGCAGCCTCCACTGTCATAGCCCCCCTACGCTGTCCCTACCACTACCTGTCCCTACCACTTCTTTACGATATCACTACAAGTGCTGTGCCTGTTCATTTCACTGCCAGTGTAGTCTCAGACAACGCCCCTCTCGGATGTTCTTACACATACCAGTGTCGCTGTAATAATGAGGCTAAGAGATGTATAATGGTACTGAAGGTGTTGAAGTAGTGATGGTATTTGCAAGTGACCTTGAAAGGGCTAGCGTGGATCAATTGTAGAACCCACCGCCCCACTGATCAACTGTAGAATCTCCACCCAAACTAACATAGGTTAGGTTAAGTTAGGTTTGGTTAGGTTAGGCTAGGTTAGGTTAGATTAGATTAGATTAGATTAGGTTATGTATCATGAGCCATGATCAATTGTCCACTCCAGCAACATCCAATTGTACAATCACCACCCCAAGCACGTGTGTGTGTGTGGGAGGGGGGGGAACTCTACAATTGATCCGCTAGTGTCTGTTTTAAACGTGTTAAGTACCAACTATAGATCGTGTTATGTGTCGCATGAATACCTTGCTACTTGTGAGTAAGAATGGCACCAACTACCTGCTATAACAAATGTTATATGTATTCTAGAGAATTGATCCTAGTTATGTATTTAAGAAAATTTGAAGTTTCAGGACTGAGTGGTATGGATAGGGAATTAGAGATTCTTATTTTGTAAGGGAAAAAGAAGAAATAAATTGTCCTTATCATGATAGGTAGTGTCAATCAATCAATCAATCAATCAACCAATCCACCATTCTGAGTCCACTGCTGAGCAAAGGCCTCCTTCATAGCATTCCATGACTCACACGACTGCGCCAACCCCTGCCACGCCACTCCCGCAAACTTCTCTGTCTCGTCTCTCCACCTTATGTCTGTTTTCCCTCTTCCACGTTTGCTCCATCGCTCATCAGTCGTTCGCGCTAACTTACCTGCACGTACCCAGAGTTATCTCTTTTGTTTGGTAGGTGAATGACTGCAAAGATTGTTCTGATTTGAGCCGAAAAGGTATTGTCATCCAGGATTATTATGATCAAGGGATCCCTCATTTTGTATCATCCTTTCCATGTACCAAAGGTCTCTTTTGCAAGCAGTGAATAAATAACTAATTGCTCCCGGAAGATCCTAGATTATCTTACTAAATTTATGCTTAAAAATGCTTTGAAAATATCTGCACCTATTAGCAGCTCACCAAGTTCATTCTAGCATTGAAAAGATGTAGAGAAAGGGCACATTCCTGCCTCACCCTGGAGTGTGTTAGGATACCTACATATATACCCCTCTCCCCCTACTTCGCTATATCTTCAGTGTCTAAGCACATGGCAGAAGTGAGATACATAGCTTCATCAGGACTTCCCTTCTCTTCAACATTCGAATGGACGCAAAGATGAGTACAAGTGTGGCTGCCAGTGGATGCAGAGCTATCAGAGGCAATTGGCTGTATCTTAGATCTAAATTATACTGATGACGCCGCACTCTTCACAGAACGTATGGGGGTATACCACTACTCACTCTCGAGTCATTGGATGGGAAGCCAGTACGACTCAAGGGGTTAAGACTCTCTCTCTCTCTCTCTCTCTCTCTCTCTCTCTCTCTCTCTCTCTCTCTCTCTCTCTCTCTCTCTCTCTCTCTCTCTCTCTCTCTCTCTCTCTCTCTCTCTCTCTCTCTCTCTCTCTCCCTCTCTCTCTCTCTCTCTCTCCCTTACGGAGTTATGAATAGTCATGGTTGGAGTATTTCATGTTGCAGCAACCTTAAGGGTTTCACACTGGGCTTCCATGGGCTTCACCAGCGCCGACCGTTAAAAGTAAAAACGACTTCGGTTACAATTTTTTCTTTACAAATCTCCAAATATCAAATTATCTTTCCGTCATATATATCAAAGCTGAATGATGCACTAAGACACTGTAAGCTTATACGAACGTTAGACATGCTTTAGAAATGTTCTTAGATAAGTCTTTATTTCTGTAAGCGAAATCATATTCTAGTTATTCAAATGGAGGTTTTAGATAGGCTGTCGGAGGAAGAATAGCCCAGCGTGATAACCCCTACAGCATGAGAACTAGTTCACATGTTCTCAAGACCAGTGTCATTTCGTTGCTATGAGTGTGATAATTAGACTCTGAATAAGGCTTTTAAGCCGTGTCTGAATGCTATTGGTACAAAGTGTCATCAAATCGTCATGGAGAATTCATGTATCAGATCAGGATGTATTCGATGGTGCCGACATGAGACAAGTATCACCAAATTCACGCGATGACCCAGCACAATAGCTCAATAGCTCTCAACCTTTTTCACTCCATTCTCCCCCTTTCATGAATTCTCAACATTCGTGCGGCTCCCCTTCATTTTCTTCCCAAATCTCACCTCGCCAAAGAGGGAAAAAATAAAAAATATATATATAAAATGTTGATGAAGAGAAACCCTTTGCTTTATTACAAAGCAGACAATCATAAATATTTATTTCTTCTACCAGGACAGAGTGATGGATTTTTTTTTTTTTTATTATTCGGATTCCTCACATTATATAGAAATGTATAATTTTTAAACTAGATTCTTGTCATGACCTTTGGGAGTCATAATTCCCTGGTTGAGAAACATTGTCCTAGGGTTATCTTTGGAAGAGATGGACCAAAGTAGACATAGGCAACAGGTGTCCATGATTGTGTCATATAAATCGTATCATCGTACAAACAATGGAGATGAACCAGAAATCTGCCTGGGAGCTCGTCAGGGATGCTCGTTGGCCGAGCGGGTTAGAGCTTTGCTACTTGCGGCGGAGGTCGAGGTGTCGGCAGTTCGAACTACTAGCGAGTAGAACCAAGGGCTTGGTTAATTGAATTCCACACTACAAAGTCCTCTGTCAAGGGCACCGTCCTAGCTTACTGATAGGGCGGAGTTTCGCAACGTCAAACCGAGCCATCACTGAATCACAAGGGATGGAGGGTAAGGGTGAGAAAAGCTATGCATTGTCACTGTTTGTTTGTTTTGTTTTTTTCTCGTCCATATTGATTAGTAAGTGGGAGTAGACACAGTTGCAACGACCAGTGAAATGTATCGGAGTGAAACGATGAAATTCTTTTCCTTAATCTAGTGTGTCATGAGATGGCGTAGATTTATCATAAAACAAAGTTCACATCGCTCATGTAAGTAGAAACCTTGTCGAAATATGCATATTAACATGAAAGCAATAATTAGGAACCGGTTGAAGGAAGCTTCCGCCGGGAGTGTAGAGACACTATGAATGAGAGACAAAAGGCTCTATCACACTGGGCTATTTTTAATCCCACTGTTGGAGTAGATTTGCAGCCCGCAGATTTCAGGAAGAAATTACATTTTATGTATTATTATCTAGAAAACAAAAGTAGTTTGCCATAGAGATTCTACGGCGGGAAAAATGTTGGAGGTGGGCGGTACCGCCGATTAATCGGAGGCTGGAGGAAAAACAGCTCAATGTGATAACCCATTAAGGCTATTTTTTCACCAGCTTCCGATTAATCGGCGGTACCACCTACCTCCAACACTTTTTCCGCCGTAAAATCACCATATGGCAAACTACTTTTGTTTTCTCAATAAGAATACATTGAATATCATTTGACATGCTGGAGAAAATTCATTTTCTTCCAGCATATGGGGTGGATGGGTGGGGACGGACAATGATGGTGAGAGTTGCCCATTGCTTGTGCTGCGATTACTGGTATTAACCGCGACGCCTCTTCTCGCCGAGTTTTTTTTTTTTTTTTTTTTTTTTCGCCCACAGCAATTGCGAGGTGATTACAGAGGTGTAACCGACTTAATTGTGTACGTGGAGCTGAGTTTCAACGGCCATCATTTGCATTCCTTTCACACGTCTTTTGTTCATTACAAAGGATTACAAAGGAAGAGCATGCCGGCAGGAGACCTTTTGGTCCATAACTAGGTTGCATGTGTTATCTTGTGCCCGTTACATGTTGCGAGAGCTATCATACTAGCCTTCCACGGGCTTCACCAAGTATGTACTGTATGTATGTATGCATGTATATATATATACATGCATACATACACATATATATATACATGCATATATACATGCATATATATATATGTGTGTGTGTGTGTGTGTGTGTGTGTGTGTGTGTGTGTGTGTGTGTGTGTGTGTGTGTGTGTGTGTGTGTGTGTGTGTGTGTGTACTCATCTATATCTCTCTTTATTTATCACTCTTTCCCTCTCTTTTATATTGAGTCGTAGCAACCTTTGTATACCCTTTGTACTTCTTTCACTGATCACTTTTCTTAGAGTCTTCCATCCAAGATGTTTATCTTCTCACACCAACACTCAGAAGCTTCTTTTCCTTCGCTCATTTCACTTCTCCCTTATTTACATTTGCCTCTGGATCTCTTTCACCTCTTCCCGCTTTCCCTTATTTACAGTATTAGTTCCGTTTGGGAGCATTCTGATAGTTTTCCTCCACTGGATTCTGATCTCAGGTTTGTGTTCCTCTTTGTTTTCATATATAATCGTGACCGTTTTCTTTTCCATTGTCTCCAATTCATTTACATTGGCATTCTAAGTTGATTTAATGAACCTTTAAACTAGATCTCTCAATTTAATGGTCTTGTCTTGTCTTGTCTTCGTTTAGACGTCCAATGTCAAGGCCAACTTTGAAGTCCGCCTCTAGGTTACAGTTAGTTTTGGTCAAGGTTAGACGATCACAATCATCTAAGGAATTGAGTTGACTAGAAAATATCATTCTATTTTTTAACCATAATTATATACTTGATAGTTCTATTTTTTGTCAATACAATTTGAATCTATTCTATTTAGACGTTGGCACATGTTTTGTATACTGAGCGTCATTGCCAAATCCGCACACTTTCCTTTTTATTGTCATTTGCTCACACCTTCTTTCTTCATTTCCTGTGGTTTTACTTCCTCTTGAGTCGTTGAAGTTCTTGACCATGTATCTAAGCCTGTTTGGGTCTATACGTGTAATTTGACTTAATGTATATCATCTGCTAGCTGCAGTGTTTTCTTCTCCATATAAGGTCAGGCGTATACACCAGGAGGCACTGAGTAGCTGCGGCCGAAGTCGTCAAGTCGTCACCTTAGCCATGTGGGCTTGGACTGTTGGGGCAGGTAACTACAGTCACTGTAAGGAATCGGAGAGGAGTGCGGGACTCGAACTCGCGACTAGGAAGATCAGGAACCCGAAGAAGATGCCTGGATCCCCGTTTCCGTCCTTAGGCCCTGTTCACACTAGTTGTTTCAACGACCGCGGTTTGAACAGCGGCTGCTCAATTGTAAGTCTGTAGAGGCGCTCACACCCAACCGTTTTTCCTTGACTATGGGGTAACTATGGGGTACCGCAGCGGTTCAAACCGCTGGTGTGAACAGGACCTTTATCCTTACCTTCACCGTTCCTCTGCTGTCTCTCCGATGATCCTATTTTGGTAAAACTCTCGAAAGACGCCCTCTCAGACACGAACTTCCACGTTATGTCCACAAAGGAATTGCTCTGCCTCTTGGTTCCCCTTCCTGCCGTTGTCTCCGTCTTGAGGTGAAGGGTTTGTGCCCTCGACGCTGCGGTAAAATCAATGAAGAGGCGACTCTGTTATGCAGATGTTCGTCACTCCCATCCTCTCTGTCTCTCTCTCTTCTCTTTTCTTCTCTTCTTACTCTCTCCATTCTCTTCTCTCTCTCTCTCTCTGTCTCTATCTATCTATCTATCTATCTTCCTACCATATTCCTGTACTACTTCGATGTTTATCAATCTCATACTGATTTATCTCATTCTATCAATTCTAGAAATCACAGTTTACAGTATTTAACTAATGTTGGTTACAATATCCGCATCTTTTATCATTAATGCCTTTCGGACTAACTCCCCTTGTCTTTTTATAAACATTCGCCTTTCTCTCTCCGTTTGATTTGTATGAAGCACTTTGCTTCTGTTATTAACTTGATGCGTTTGCTTAATCACCTCCATACCATGTAACTCCAATATAACGGTGTTTCATTTCCGAATACAGTGTCGACATCTTCACAGTGCGAATCATTCTTCCAATTTCTTTCTTGATTTTTGTCATTTGTTAATTCATCTTCACATCTTCCTAACTAGGTGAATCTTACCGCTTATTGGTCTTTCATTATAACAGTGCGCATTTACTCGTGTGGTTCTAACGTGCGTCACTCCACACTTGTCA
>NC_134784.1:13114438-13121938 GCF_046742065.1 Oratosquilla oratoria
TTTGCATAGTAATAAGCTGCGATGGGCAAAATGGTGGAAACAGTGGCGGCCCCGGCTCTTGTGTAAAGTAGAGTACAAAGTGGGAGAGCATTACACCTCCACCGCCCCTTGTGTGGACTTTTGGTCCATATCCCTAGACGGACATTTCACCACACCCATGTGCCGGTGGGAAATGTACACCTTCAAGTTTCCTCGTGTGGACTTTTGGTCTACATCCCAAAGCGGGCATTTCGCCACACCCTTCTACGTGCCGGTGGAAAGTGTACACTTCCCTCCAGCTCCCTCGTGTGGACTTTTGGTGTACATCCCAAGGAGGACATTTCGCCACACCCTTCCACGTGCCGAGGGAAGTGGACTACTTTACAGCAGACCAGGAAACGAACGGAGCATAATGGACATTTGTGAACATGAGAAAATGGATGGCGTCACGTTTTTCTATGAAACGGAATAAAAATAGAAGGATTCCGTGATGGTTCCTTTTCCGTTTGAAAGGCCACTTTGCATTTTAGACCTTGCATCGGCGGGCTATTCTCGCCCTCGTAAAAGAACTTGTCTTTGATATGTCCTACTTGCATTTCGTTTCCCGCTGCATGCGGATTTATCGAAACATAAACACATAAAAGCGTAAACAACATCGTACATGGGAATGACTATTCATATAAGATTGTATGTACATAAAAAACAAAATAAAAAGTTATATACACGTGCTCGCTTACACGAGCGCGCACGCACACACACACACACACACACATGCACACACACACACACACACACACACACACACACACACACACACACACACACACAGATACATACATACACAAACACACACAAATACACACACAGGCACAATTTGATTGAGCAAAGGGGAAGACGAGAGTAAACAGGACAGAACGGCACCCTGGTGGTGAGGGTGGAGAGGGGGAGGGGTGGAAGTCAAGGGGATGGGGGAGGGGATAGGGTGATCGGGGTGAGGTAGAGATCCGTCAGTACATGGCACTGTATGACTCCGCTCTGGACAAAGGAATACAGCGGACTGTATATATATGTATATATATATATATATATATATGTACATATATATATATATATATATATATATATATATATAAATATATATATATATTATATATAAATATATATATATATATGTGTGTGTGTGTGTATCGCCTTATTAGCAGATCTCTGGGTAGGTCTGAGACCACTAGTGTGTGTGTGTGTGTGTGTGTGTGTGTGTGTGTATGTGTATGCACACACATTAGTTTGCATTGAATGGAAGCACATATTTTTTGTAGTGTGACAAACAAAATATCAAGGTTACAAGAACGTTTTTTCTTTGTTTACATCTATCGATTCAACATGGATGTTGAAATAGACACACAAACACACACACACACACACACGCGTGCACACACACACACACACACACACATACACACACACACACATACACGAATTCAAGCGCAAATTAGATATGGCGAGATACAGAGACGGGACAAACCGATCATAGCTCCCTTTCCCGTAAGATGCAACTAGGTAAATACACGCTGCTCAGCGGCGCAGTGATAGCGTTGGCAACTGATAACTCAGCAGTCCGAGTTCGAATCCTTCCCAGGGCTGAAATAATTTCAGTATCGTTATGCTGCGAGCCGTTACTCTTACTCTCGTACGCTGGAAGTTAGGTGTGTGTGTGTGTGTGTCATGTCACAGCATTACCCATAGATCGGTCTTACATGAGCTCTGAGCGCTCTTCCGGGAGGGTGATAGTTGTCGATCACGAGTCCAACACGTGGTCCAAGACTATGGTGAATTACACACACACACACACACACACACACACACACACACACACACACACACACACCTCGTGGCGCTGTGGTTAGAGCTCTCGCCCGCCACTACGGCGGTCCGGGTTCGACTCCCGCCTAGGGCTGAAATAATTTCTGTATCGCTTCGCTGTGGGGTGTTACTCCAGCTCTCGTGGGCGGGGAGTTGGGTGTGTGTGTGTGTGTGTGTAAGGTCACAGTATTACCCATAGATCGGTCATACGACCTCTGAGCTCTCATCCGGGAGGTTAATAACTGTCGATCACGAGTCCAACACGTGATCCAAGACTATGGTGAATCACACGCACGCACATGCACGCCCACAGTATCTTGAATATCTCCATCCCTATACGAACAGTCCTGGAATATGAGGATCCACACTGGAAGTCGCGTTTCGGGAACCAGCAGCTTTCAGTTTCTCGGACTTTGCAGAGTCCATGAACATTTGACATTTGTTCTTTCCATTTCCAGAGCCTTTTGATCCGGGCCGATACATGTCTTGTATTCGGCTTTGTCAACGTCTTAAGCGGCGCTGAAGTCGCTCAATACAGCTCTGGTGCACTGTCTGTTAGTGAACTGAGCTTGACATAGAGTACGTCTTTCTTGTCCTGATTTCCTATCTTGTTCATGGACTATAAAGAGGCTTGATCCAGTGTATGCCGCGTCCTTATATGCAGTTCACAAGCTCCACTGTTTACAGACGGATTGGGATAGGCAGGAGGTTTCCCTTAGGTGATATGAATTCCCTGAGAGGAGGATGGGATTCAGAAACCTTATGTAAGATCGATAGATCAGTGTCACTCATCGATCTAGTTTACCGCCACTATCAGGTGAGCCATAGTGTTTGAAATGCATAGGAAACCACAGTAGGTGTTTCCTACCGGGTCGGCTGGACCAGTAATAGGTGTAGCCCCTAGCACTGGTTTCCTTTGTACCCTGACGTTGAATCCCAGAGATTCCCTGTGTAACACTCACAAACCCCCAGAAATGCCTCACCACAGCACCATTATTCTTGGGCAAATTTAAGTTAAAGAATAAATTGACAAGAATGAATTGAATACACTTAATAACCATGTAGTGAGCGTTGAAAATATTGGTTGTTTTAAGGGAGGATTAAATAACTTTATGGATAGGGATGATAGATGGTAAGGAGCATGGAATTGTCTAGTGGAGACCTTATGGTCTCTTCCAGTCTCATTCATTCTTATATTCTTATCCCAAGTGACCACTTGTAGTTTCCCCAGTGTGTGTGTGTGTGTGTGTGATGTCACAGTGGGTGCGTGGCACTTTAGCGCTAACAGTCACCAACCCCCAACGGTTTAACTCTGTTACAAATCCGTGAAGACCTTTTGTGGAGCTCACACACACATCAAAACTTAGAGTCCATCCGGTGTGACAGCTCTTCAATATGGCGGAGTTCCGAGAGGGGAAGACCAGTGGCGTAGTCTGCCGTTCGTTGCTTCATAAGAACATAAGAATGGAGGAGACTGCAAGAGGTCATAAAGCCTACAACAGGCAGTTCCATGTCTACCATTTATGATCCCCATCCATAAAGTTATCTAATTTTCTCTTAAAACAACCAATAGTTTCAGCGCTCAGTACATGGTTACTTAACCTATTTCATTCGTTAATCACTCTGTTGGTAAACCAATTCATGCCTATTTCCTTCTTAAACCTAAAATTGTCTAAGAAGTGTTTTTACAGTAACAACACAGTTTCTGTGACAGCAGGTCACTGACCCTGTGGTAAGGGTCAGTGACCTGATACTGATCCAGTCTCTAAACTAGGGAGGCAACCAAAATGACTGCCCCATCCAGTCAGGGGACTTTAGCAAAGTTGGTAATGGACAACACCAAACGTAGATGAAAAATAAAGTTTAATACCGATTTTGTGGTGAATTAGAAAGAATTTCATGTTATCATTGTTCATAGCTTTGTATCAAGATATATCCATAGTTTAAGTTTTATTAAGGGCATTGGTGTTACGAGTCAATGAATCTATACTTCGGTGATAATTGCAAAGGAAAATATCACCCTGTAAAGATGGAGTTGAGTGAGTATGAGCAGAGTGACCAGATTCAGCATATTTATGTTAAATTTAGAATATTTTCCCATAAAGTTGTGCTATATTGGTTATAGAATATAATAAAAATCAATCCTACGAAAAAGAATGAAAGATTTAGGGTTATTTGTGTCAATCTAGCATAGTTTCAGTTGCTGTCTAGCATATTGCTGCTTGAGAAATCTGGTTATGAGTCCTCAACCACCAGTTACGAATGAAGTTAATCAAGATTAACTTTAACCCTTTTCCCTATCAATGGTGTGCTATGGATATAAGTGAGATGACCTTGTTCCTGCTAGAATGAGAGTAAAAGTGTACGGAAGGGATTAAAAAAGAAAGAAAAAAGGACATATACAGACATAAGAATGGGGGTACAAGACACCATAATGCCTACACTTAATAGTTCCATGTCCTTTACAATAAAAGCGAGTTGAACAGTTTAGGGAAAGCTTATAGCATATGAAGTAAAGTAAGACATTAAAAAATGCAGCAAGAAAGAGAACGAATGAAGTGAACGGAATACAAATTAAAGACGCAAAAGAAAAGAGAAAGGAGAAAGAGGAGGAGCAAGATGGTTCTGAAGAACGCGATAGGTCAGACGGAAGGAGAAAAAGAGTTATGTCCGTTGGAGAGAAAATAGAAGTAAGGAAAATAACAGAGTCCAAACTCGAGAGGTAGAACAAAGTAAGAAAAACAGAGAGAACAATATGAAGAGCTTCAGTCCATTCAGAATGTGGTGACGTGACAGATGATTTGAAGCCGAGTGAGAAAATATGAAGCCATTGAAGCAGAGAAGAGGAGAGAAGGAAAGACAATAGGAGTTGCAAACATTAGGATTTAGAGAAAAACAAATGATGGACAAAGGGAAATGGAAATCCAGAGCTTGAACACAACAGGAACTGTTATGACACGTGGGAACATTGCAAAATAGAAACAAAGAATGAAAGACTAGAAGATGGTTAAACGACAGCGGAAGGGGCAAAAGTAAAAAGGAAAGAAAATAGTACACAATATATATATATACATATATATATATATATATATATATATATATATATATATATATATATATATATATATATGTGGGCAGATTTTTTCTTATGCATATCTCATTGAAAATGATGGCTATTTGTACACTTGTTTTTTCACATCATTCACCAAAACGTTCTTACCCTAACCACAGATAAAGAATAGCCCAAGCTACTGAAGAAGGGTCTTGTACCCGAAATCGCGATCTAGCAATAATGATTACCTACAGTGAAATCATAAATCTCCATTGAAAGGAGACAAAGTCCATAGTAAGGTATATGGAAACTAATCTTAAGAAAATAAGTGCACAACTACCCATCACTTTATATATATATATATATATATATATATATATATATATATATATGTGTGTGTGTGTGTGTGTGTGTGTGTGTGTGTGTGTGTGTGTATACATATATATATATATATATATATATATATATACATATATATATATATATATATATGTCAGACAATCTCCATGACAGTCGCGCAGAGGACTCGAACCCGCTGCTACTGGACCCAAGAGATGCTCCATAACACCCGTCTTAGACCATTCGACCACTGACGATATAAAACCATAGGAACTCATAACCTATCTGGTTATCGAGATTAGGGAGGGCGCTAACTGATCCCCCATATAACCCCCATTGCACCCTATGGCCAATCGCACTCGTGGGAGGGGTAAGGACCGGAACGAATCCCTTTCATGCTTATCGCCATCGTAACTTTCTGAGAAATTCGCTAGTAAACAGCGACATCAATCAGACAATCTCCATGACAGTCGCGCAGAGGACTCGAACTCGCTGCTACTGGACCCAAGAGAGGCTCCATAACACCCGCCTTGGACCACTGGACCACTGACGATATAAAATCATAGGAACTCATAACCTATCTGGTTATCGAGATTGGTGGAGTGGTCTAAGGCGGGTGTTATTGAACCTCTCTTGTGTCCAGCAGCAGCGGGTTCGAGTCCTCTGCGCGACTGTCATGGAGATTGTCTGATTGATGTTGCTGTTTACTAGCGAATTTCTCATATATATATATATATATATATATATATATATATATATATATACACATACGGGATACTTAGTGGATGAGCGGATTAGAGCATCGCTACTTGCGATGGTGATCGAGATGACGGTAATTTGAACCCTGCCGTGAGCGAGTTGGACCATGGGTATGATTCTTTATATTCCACGCTACAAAGTCATCTGTGAGGGGCACCGTCCTTGCCTCCTGATGGGGGCGTTCACGATGTTAAAACGAATCAGTTATATATAGACAGACATAGATAGAGAGAGAGAGAGAGAGAGAGAGAGACTGAATAAGAATACAGAGGCAAAGCTAGACATGCCGGCATGGAAAAAACAACGTGAGGAACTGGTCACATACAACTCATGACCACAATGCTAAACCGTTACGATGATTGATCAGACCTGAGTTACAATGATGCTCTTGCCAACAACAGGATAGATTCGAGGCTATGACAAAGGAGAAGGCTATTTCCTCAGTCTCACCTCCGCCTCCTTATGCACACAAGCCGACATGAATGAGTAAAAATAATGCAAATCATTTACACTTACGCACGAATTTTGATTTACATTATTGGTTGTTGGATTGCTCATGTCCTGTAATGCAATAAATAATACTAAAGCAGTTATGAAGTTACAATAATTTCTTTAAGTGGTCCAGGAATTAGAAATATGAAGCAGTCTAACATATCTTGCCTGTATCCTCCAAAAAAGATACCACTTACAATCTATTAATCAAGTATTTAAAAAACATGGATGAAAAGGACGGGTTGAGGTCGGACTGATTCCTCATCCATGCTTCTTTAGAAGACTTCCACTGTAGGGTGCTCAGGGACTCTCTCAGTGCATTCCTAGGAGGTCATCCAAATCAGGATAAACCGTACATCTTGTGTCTTTTCTCTAAGCTGAGACCAGCATACTTTGCTGTGCATTTTGTCTACTTTGGATCTTGTGATTTTTAATTTTGTTTTTGGTGACTGTGTAAGTGGCCTCAGTCATTTTCCCAGGTTAATTTGACATTCCCTTCCACTGTACCTCGGCTCGGTCTTAGTCTTGTGTTCCTTAAAGCCTTTATCAAACTAGAGAGATGGACCATCAGTGACGTGTTACATCTGTTTGCTAGTGTCTTAGAGCTCCCACTGTAGTAGGATTTCCAAACATTACAAGAGATCTGTGTGAACACTAAAGTCATTGATGTTATCCACTTTTTTGGTCTTACTGGCTAATCACCTATCGGTAGTAGCATTCTTCATATTACACTTGTAATCAGTATCAAACATCACGTCCACCCATAGATCTCCTCAGGAAGAGACGTTGGACTGTTGTCCATGTTGTATTGTATTCTAGTTCGGCTAAGATATTCATAAGTATATAAGAACGGAGGAGATTACAAGAGACCATAAGGCCTACACTAGGCAGTCTCATGTCCCTTATCACCTGTCATTCCTATCCATAAAGTTATCTAATCTTCTCTTAAAACAATCAACAGTTTCAGCGCTCACTACATGGGTGCTAAAGCTATTCCATTCGTTAACCACTCTGTTAGT
>NC_134784.1:13134438-13146938 GCF_046742065.1 Oratosquilla oratoria
GGCTTGGTGTATGTACCTCCCCTTCCAGAGACGTGGATGACCTGAAGACTCGAATAACAGAAGCCTTGGCAACCATCGACAACGCTATGCTAAGTCGCGTTTGACAAGAAATGGATTATCGTTTGGATGTGTTCCGTGTAACCTAAGGCCCACACATTGAACAACTATAAAAATAATAATGAATTAATTTCTTGCACTTTTGTATTTATATTTCTTGTACAGAAACTTGAAACTATGAGCCTTTTAGGATATATAAATCGAGTTTTGATATCCTCAATAGTTATTAAGATATAAAATGTCGTAATGTGACATATACTTTTGGAACACCCTTTATATATAAACATATATATATATATATATATATATATATATATATATATATATATATATATATATATATATACATACAGAATATATATTGATAGATAAATAAAGTAAATAAATAAATGAACGAATAGATAGATACATAGATAAATAAATAAATGAATGAATAAATAGATACATAGATAAATGAATAGATGAATAAGTAAGCCAAAGTCACGGGCTGCAGTAGCGACATTAACTCGGAAGGAGACACTAAAGAGAGAGAGAGAGAGAGAGAAACAGAGAGGGAAAGGGACAGCAGGAGGTAGAGTAACAAATAAACATACTGGCCAAGAAGCAGACAGACAGACGGGTAAGCGAAACAAGCGAGAGCGCGTCTGTCTCCGCATCCGCCAGCGAGCCCGAATATGGGCGTCAGTGTTGCGCCCATGGTCTCCCTCGTGGGCGCCGCTGTTCACCGTTTGCGTTGTGGCTGTATTGATTGTTGTAACCCGTCAAGCCTCCGCCCACCGTTTTGTCCGCTCGTTTTCCTCCTCCTCCTCCTCCTTCACATCCTCCTCCTTCTCCCTTTCTCCATTTCCATAGTTGTTTTGTCCTTGTTGCCACTTGCTCAGCATTTCCTCCCCCTCTCCCCCTCCCCCTCCTCCTTCTCCCCCTCTCCTCCCCCACCCCCTCTCCCTCCAACCTATACACCTCAGGATGCACAAGCTGTGTCTAATACTGCTTAGGTTGTTATGTTGATGATCCCGTCCTTTTGTTTCTATTACTAAAGCCACTTCTCAATAGACCTTAGACCTTAGAAGATTTTTTTTTTCATATCCCTTTTCCTGTCTCCTGGCGTTGTGTAGATGTTATCATTAGTCATATTTTGTACGTGTGTGCGCCATCCAATGATCTCGTGTACGGTTACGCTTAACATTCGACGTACGTGTTTTGTTTGATGCTCTCCGATAGTGTTGATGTCATCTTTTCACTACTATTTTGATTCTATACCATTTCCTTTCCACTAATGCATAACTTATGTTTTTGATATGATCTGTCGACCAAATATCGATGCTGTTATTTATGGAATCAGTGATAATAATAATAACCCTGTTATTTTCTTTTTTCTAACTATATATCCATCTTTACACACTAACCACGTTCTGATAGCTAATCTGGCATGCTGTGTCTATTTAACGTTCTGTGTAGCATGAATTTGGCCTATTACATATAGTGGATTTATGATTCCTGACGCCAGAATTGAAAATTATATTACCTGTACATCTTAAGTAATGTATATGTTAGAATCTAATTGTGCAGAAATATAGAGCCTTCCGGTATACGCTCGTGTGTGTGACATGTACTTGTATGCATGTGTGGGTGTATGTGTTTTGTGTATGTGTGCGTGTGTGAATATGTGATTATGTGTGCGTGTGTTTTCGTGCGTGCGTGTGTATGAGACATGGTTAAATGGTACAGAGTTCGAAGCTGAATTTAATATTGCGGGATTTAAACACTTTCATCAAGATAGAAACCACAAGAAAGGTGGGGGTGCTCTATTGTACGTTAAAAACAATGTTCATGCTTGTGTTTTAGAGAAAGTGAAACAGGATGCATATGATAGTTTGTGGGTTGAGTTAACCCAAACAAATGGACAAAAAATTAATATAGGTGTAATATATAGGCCAAAGACATTATCATTAGCAGACGACAAACTGTTATTTCAAGAACTGTCTAGTTTCTGCAACCGGGATTTATTGATAATGGGTGATTTCAATTTTACTGACATCGATTGGATGACCCTTGAACGTGGCCATATAGGTAGTCGCTTGATTGATTTTCTTGGTGACAATTACTTAATTCAGCATGTAAAAGAGCCCACAAGATATGGAAACTTACTCGATCTATTGATCACTAGCCGTGAAAGCATGGTAACTGATGTAGAAGTCGGTGAAACTGTTGCAAATAGCGATCACAACTTAGTTAGATTCAAACTCCTTAAAGATTTTAGAACAGATACTTGCGTTTCTAAAATACCCGATTTCAGTAAAGCTCAGTTCATAGGACTACGTCAGGAGCTTCACCTTACAGATTGGGAGGCAAAATTAAACGAAAGACCTGTAGGTCAGATGTGGGAAATATTTCAAAATACGCTCCCTAAGATGATTCAAACTTTCATTCCTTTTAAGGACAGACGTCCCCGAAATCAGGCTCGCCCAAAGTGGCTCGACAAAGAAACTGAAAAAAGTATTGCTAAAAAGAGACAGGCTTATAAGAAATATAAGTGCTCGGGTGCATCTAATGACTATGAAAGTTATGTATCAATACAGAGAGATTTAAAAAAGACAATAAAAGAAAGAAAACAACAATACGAAATGAATATCGCTGATAAATCCAAAGAGAATCCCAAAGAATTCTATAGTTACATTAGAGATAAAAAGGTTGTTAGGAATCACATTGGTCCACTATTATCTGCTGACGGTCAACTTGAATACTCAAATGAAGGAATGTGTAATATCTTAAGCAATTATTTTAGCTCGGTATTCGTAAACGAAACACCTCAAAGTGAACTCCAAACTGAAACCTGTGAAAAGTCTAGGGTAAACTTACTCACTACGGTAAATATAACAAAAGAAAAAACTAAAAGGTGTATAGAGAAACTCAAAGTTAATAAAACGCCAGGGCCTGACGGTTGGCATCCAAGAATCTTAAAGGAAATGAAAAATGAGACTGTTGTTCCATTAGAAATTATTTTCAAGAAATCCATCATATCCGGAGATGTCCCAAGAGAATGGAAGCTAGCTAACGTTACTCCCATATTCAAAAAAGGTGACAAAAAGAAGCCAAGTAACTATAGGCCTATAAGTTTGACTTCAATCGTAGGAAAAATAATGGAAAAGAAAGTAACCGTTTGATAAATGATAGCCAGCATGGTTTCAGACGGAAACGTTCTTGCGTGACTAACTTACTCGAATTCTACAACACAGTTATCTCGAATTATGACAAAAGAAACAATATAGATTTAATATATCTAGACTTTGCAAAAGCTTTTGATACCGTCCCACACGAAAGACTACTTACTAAATTAGCTTCGCACGGAATAAGTGGTAGCCTATTAAGTTGGACTAGTAATTGGTTGAATGATCGAAAACAGAGAGTTGTTTTAAATGGAAAAACTTCTAGATGGAAAAATGTTACAAGTGGAGTTCCTCAGGGTTCCGTTCTTGGGCCACTTCTATTCATAGTATATATATAAATGATATAGACTATGGACTAAAATCTACTGTTTCCAAATTTGTTGATACAAAACTGTGCGGAATGGCAAATGATCATTTAAACCAATTCGATATTCAAGAAGATTTAGATAGATTACAGCAATGGTCTGAAAAGTGGCTAATGAAATTTAACACAAGTAAATGCAAGGTAATGCGCATAGGTAAAAATAACAGTAAGCACGATTACAAATTATCTGGAATTCGTTAACAAAAGTGGATAGTGAAAAAGATCTCGGCGTAATTATCAGTAACGACCTCAAATCATCCAAGCAGTGTATTTCAGCCTCTGAGAAAGCAAATAAGATTCTAGGACTGATTGCGCGATCTTTTGATTTCAAAAGTCCATCACTCATTAACAGGCTATATAAATCGTTAGTTCGTCCACATTTGGAATATGCTGTTTCCGTATGGTCACCGAATCTCATTAAAGACATTGACAGACTGGAAAAAGTACAACAGTGAGCCACAAAACTGATTCCGAATATCAAAAATAAATCATACGAAAATCGACTAAAACATATGAATTTGTTTTCCCTAAAAAAGCGTAGATTCAGAGGTGACATGATACAGGTCTTTAAGATTCTAAAGGGAATTGACAACATCAAAAGTGACAAAATTTTCACATTGAATGAGAATCAGACAAGAAACAATGGTCTCAAACTGTCCGGAAATAGATTCAATTTGGAAGTAGGTAGAAACAACTTTGCCAATCGTGTAGTTAATGAATGGAATAAACTTCCTGCACAGGTAGTGCAATGTAGTTCAGTTCGAAGCTTTAAGAATCATTTAGATAAACACCTAAGCAAGATGCTGTAA
Organism: Oratosquilla oratoria; assembly: GCF_046742065.1. Lineage (NCBI taxonomy): Eukaryota > Metazoa > Arthropoda > Malacostraca > Stomatopoda > Squillidae > Oratosquilla > Oratosquilla oratoria. The sequence goes on from NC_134784.1 coordinate 13,138,836, forward strand.
TGATTATAAATTATTTTATATTATTTGTTTTTGTTTTGTTATCATTTGTCTGTTTGATTTTCATTTATTATTAGTTATATGTCAATTTATTATTATTTACTATTTACCTGTTTGTTTATTATTTAACTGTACCTATGCATTTATTTATGTATTTTATTTGTTATTTACATTATTATACTTTTTATCTATTATTTTATTATTATTGATTTTTTTTTCGCATCCGACCTAGATATGGACCAAAAGGTCTCCTGTCGGCATGCTCCTCCTTTGTAATTCTTTATATACGTGCGTGTGTGTATATATATGTGTGTGTATGTGTACGTATGCGTTTGTTTGTGTGTGTGTGTGTGTGTGCGTGTGTTTGAGCGCATGTGTGCGTATGTGTTTGAGTATATGTATCTATGTATGTATGCATGTGTGTGTGTTTATATGTGTGTGTGCGCGTGCAGGGGCATGTACGAGTGCAGGTGTATGCGATTCACCATGGTCTTGGATCATGTGTTGGACTCGTGATCGACAGCTATTTTCATCCCTGAAGAGAGCTCAGAGCATATTTTGACCGATCTATGGGTAATGCTGTGACTATACACTCACACACACCCAACTCCCTGCCCACGAGAGTTGGAGTAACAACTCACAACGCAGTGATACTGAAATTATTTCAGCCCTGGGCGGGATTCGAACCCAACCGCCGTAGTGGCGACCGCGAATGCTACCAGCGCCATCGTGCTTGTGTGTGTGTGTGTGTGTGTGTGTGTGTGTGTGTGTGTGTGTGTGTGTGTGTGTATTACTATATAAAAGCAATAATATCAACGTCGTTACCACCAGGTTTAGTAGTTTTTACCAATGATGATCCAAACCCATCACTACCACGTCGTTGATGAATGTTGTCAGTTGTAGTTTCTTGTATTGTTTCAATGAATAGTTATGAAATTCATATAATTTATATTTTTGAACTTTTACCATAATTTCAAATTATCTTTTATAGTATTTCATTACTTTATTTCACTTGAAGATGTCATGACATACTGTTTTTGTTATTATATGGAGCCTCCTTTCTTTTGTTATTTTCTTTATCTGGTGAATCTGGCACCTTTCCCATATCCACTTGAACACACTCTTTCCCACAGAGATTGAGCAGCCTCCTCATTTGCAGGTGTTTGTACGTTATAGGTAGACGGAGTTCCTCTTCTTCTTCTTCTTTTTCTTCTTCTTCCTCTTCTTCTTCTTCTTCTTCTTCTTCTTCTTCTTCTTCTTCTTCTTCTTCTTCTTCTTCTTCTTCTTTCTTCTGTTATTTCTTCTTCTTTTTCTTCTTTTTCTTCTTCTTCTTCTTCTTTTTCTGCTGCTGCTTCTTCTTCTTCTTCGCCTTCTTCTTCTTCTTCTGCTTCTTCTTATTTCTTCTTCTTTCTACTTCTTCCTCTTCTTTTTCTTCTTTTTTATTTCTTCTTTTTTTTCTTTATCTTTCTTCTTCTTTCTTATTTTACTTCCTTTTTCTTCTACTACTACAACTTCTTCTTCTTCTTCTTCTTCCTCTTCTTCTTCCGTTTTCTTGTTCTCGTTCTTCTTCTTCTTCTTCTTTCTACTTCTTCTTTTTCATCATCTTCTGCTTTTTCTTCTTCTTCTTCTTCTTCTTCTTCATCTTCTTCTTCTTTATCTTTCTTCTTTTTTCTTCATCTTTCTTCTTTTTTTCTTCTTTCTTCCTTTTCTTCTTCTTTCTTCCTTTTCTTCTTTTTCTTCTTTCTTCTTCTTCTCTTCTTCTTCTACTTCTTCTTCTACTACTACTACTACTTCTTCTTCTTCCTCTTCTTCATTTTTCTTCTTCTCCTTCTTCTTCTTCTTCTTTATACTTCTACTTTTTCATCATCTTCTTCTTCTGGTTTTTCTTCTTTTTATTCCACTTCTTCTTTCTAGCTATTTTTTTTTCTTCTTCTTTCTCTTTTTCTTCTTCTTCTTTTTCTCCTTTTTCTTCTTTCTCTTTTTCTTCTTCTTCTACTTCTTCTTTTACTACTACTACTTCTTCTTCTTCCTCTTCTTCTTCCTTTTTCTTCTTCTTCTTCTTCTTCTTCTTTTTTTCTACTTCTTTCTCATCATCTTCTTCTTCTGCTTCTTCTTCTTCTTTTTCTTCTTCTTCTTTCTTTCTTGTTATTTCTTCTTCTTTTTCTTTCTTCTTTTTTCTTCTTCTTTCTTCTTTTTCTTCTTTTTCTTCTTTCTTCTTCTTTCTCTTCTTCTTCTTCTTCTACAACTACTACTTCTTCTTTCTCTTCTTCTTCCTTTTTCTTCTTCTTCTTCTTCTTCTTCTTCTTCTTCTTTCTATTTCTTTTTCATCATCTTCTACTTCTTCTTTTTCCTCTTCTTCTTCCTCTTCCTCTTTCTTCTTCTTTTTTTTTCCTTTCTTCTTTCTTCTTTTTCTTCTTTTTCTTCTTTCTTCTTTCTCTTCTTCTTCTACTTTTTCTTCTTTTTTTACTTCCTTTTTTTTCTTCTTCTTCTTCTTCTTCTTCTTCTTCTTCTTCTTCTTCTTCTTCTTCTTTTTTTTTCTTCTTCTTCTTCTTCTTCTTCTTCTTCTTCTTCTTCTTCTTCTTCTTCTTCTTCTTCTTCTTCTTCTTCTTCTTCTTCTTCTTCTTCTACTGCCACTCTAAGTCATTTTTTCCTCACAAAATGTTTTCTCATTTGCGTCCCCATTGAGATGTCCGACGGATCCCAGCGAGCGCGGACACACACACACACACACACAGATCCCCCCTAGGAGCACAGATCGGAGATGAGAAAGGAGTTGCAGCGTATAGTACGGATCCTACCCTCGAACTGGAGGAGAAATGAGTAAAGATGAGGTTCCCTGTGTATAGGTAAGGTAACGGTTGCCCTGTACAGGACTAGGGACTTCAAGCGAACCGATTGGCTAAGGATACTTTACTCAGGAAACACCTGAATGTAGGAGGCTGGTGAGTCATTTTTTGTAAGTCCGTCATCATTTCTCTGCCTGTGTTGCAAATGAAAAATTTCCTCTCTTTCTATCTATCTACTTTTAATCAAATAATCAAGTTTCCATCCACATGAAAATATGAGAATGGAGAAGACTGCAAGAGACCATAATACCTACACTAGGCAGTTCCATGTTCATTAGAACATATCGTCCCCATCCATAAATTTATCTCATATTCTCTTAAAACAACCTATAGTTTCAGCGCTCACTACTTGGTTACTCAGTCTATTCCATTCGTTAACTACAATGTTGGTAAACCAGTTCTTGCTTATTTTCTGCTTGAACCTTAATTTGCCCCTCCTCTTATTCTCCCTCTACTTTATACCTCTTTACCCCATTCTAATTATCATGTCATATGCTTTTCACATTCCACTCCTGTCCACTTCTGTCTAACCTTTTCCTCCTTACCCTTCTTTAGGGAGGAATGTTCGATGTAGTTTGATAGTATAAGAAACCCTGGCTTCAGTGAATATAGAATGTAAGAATGAAGGAGGGTGCAAGATACCATAAGGCCTACACTAGACAGTTTCATCTCCACTGCCACTTCGGTATGGAAACTACTAGGAGTATTTCAGGTTCCTTAAGATCTGCATTCTACCAAACATATTCCTTATGCTTAGTAGAATCGAATGATTCATAGAGAAACACGTGAATGTTCAAGATAGCTTAAATGCAGATACGTGGTTGAAACACCAGATAGAATAAACTGTGTAGCTCTAACCAAATAAAAAAAAAATCATAAGATGACTAAAAATAGTTTATTTTTACCGACATTTCTACTTCAGTTTTCTTTTTTGTCTGTGTTGTCTTAAGGTGGCGGCACACTAGGCTAGCATGCTACTTGCTTTTGCTACTTCGTTTGAATAGAAACGACTTCGATTAGTATTCTAGACTTCCGTAAGAACATTCCAATTATGTGTCCAACATTTGTATTCTAGGTTTCACTTCTCTTAGTTCGTCATTCTGATTCTCACTATATGACGCAAGAATAATTTGACATTTGGAATTCGAACAAAAATTCGTAACCGAAGTCGTTTCTACCCAAACGAAGTAGCATGCTATTGAGAAATGGCTAGTGTGCCGCCACCTTTACTCTCTTCGCTCTCTTTCCTTCTCACGCCATTTCCTTCTTCCTACCTCTCAGCCTCTTTTGTCCAAGACCCTTCGTGCACCGTGGAAGCTTCTAGAACGCCTGACCTTCTTCTTCATTACCAACCCAGGAGTCTTTCCAACCAACTCGTTTTCTTATTATTTGTATTGTTCTTCCTAGCCTTCCCCTTTCTATTTCAATCTTTCTTTATCTCCCCCTTCTTCGACTTTCCACCGTTATTTCTCGTTCCCTTTCTTTCCATTTGCGTTGCCTTTCGCTCTGTTTCAGTCTTCATGTTTCCATCCAGGCACTAATCCTACTCCAGTGTTTCCTTCATGGCTTTATTGCGGCGCTCATATCTACGTCACAGCCCCAAACCTCTTCAGTTCTGAGATTCTTTATCTGTTCCCCTAATTGTAGGAGTAAATTGGGGGAGTGGGGGCTGGGCCACTTAGCAGTTTTGGTCATAAGCATAGAGATCAGTCTCCTGTGTAGATGGTTGTGTATCTTTCTATCCAATCAACTCCGAGTATCATTTTCCTAGCAATCAACTTAACACACGCACACACACACGCACGCGCACGCACACACACACACACACACACACACACACACACACACACACACACACACACACACACACACACACACACACACACACACACACACACACACACACACACACACACACACACACACACACACACACACACACACACACACACACACACACACACACACACACACACACACACACACACACACACTCGCTGGCGTTGTGGCTAGAGTTCGCGGCTGCCACTACGGCAGTCCTGGCTCGAATCCCGCCCAGGGCTGAATTAATTTCAGTATCGCTGCGCTGCGTGGGCGAGGAGTTGGGTGTGTGTGCTTGTAAGGTCACAGCATCACTCAGATATCGGTCATATATGATCTCTGATCTCTCTTCCGGGAGGGAAATAGCTGTCGATCACTAGTCCAACACGTGATCCAAGGCCATGGTAAAAACCATGGTGGGTCACACACACACACACACACACACACTCACACACACACACACACACACACACACACACACACACACACACACACACACACACACACACACACACACACACACACACACACACACACACACACACACACACACACACACACACACACACACACACACACACAAACACACACAAACGGACACACTTACTCCAACTCAGTATCATGTACGTATACAATACCTTATTATGTAGTTCATATATTCCCGAAGGGGCATGCAGGAATTAGTATTCAAAGAGAAGAAGAGGAGGAAAGGAAAATAAAACTGCAGAAGGAACGAGTGGAAGAGGGTTTCTACCTGTGAATAAAAATAGAAAAACGTGAAAACATTCCCACAGACACACAGTTCCACAACAATGACGGCTGAAAAAGCTACGGAAAGAGAAGGTAACGGAGGACATAGAGTAATGGAAATCTGAGATAGTCAGCAAATGGACGAGTGGATTCAGGTAAAAGGAGACACAGAGGGGGAGGGAGACAACGGCCAGGGAAAAATATATATATACACAAGGTAAAAACGGAGAGAATCGAGTGAGAAAAGAAAAGCAAAGGCAAGGATTCTTTGAGGGTCCTGCTGTCCGTGAGGGAAGATGGAAATGGGGTAGAAAGGGGAAATGTCAAAGAAAGTCAGATGATGAATGTTACAGAGGGAGAGAATGAACTGAGGGGAGAGAACGTACGCAGAGAGACAGAAGCAAACAAATTCATCATACAGAAAATGAGCGAGGCATTGTCCATAAGGGCATGTTTAATATCGTCGTAGAATAAAGATAAAAAAAAATTCTTTTAGACTTGAGTAAGGAAGAACTTCAGTCGTGGTTCTCCCCTCTGTTGAATGAGCCGCGATAACAAAAGAGTAAATAATCAAATACCCATACGGTCGACTGGATATCAAAACTAGTTTTCTCTATTACTAGTGACATAATTTCCGTTTACAACATGGGTGGGTATTAACTGGTGCAGTTTCAAAATCGTCACAAATCCTGCCAACCTCCATCTTGGCATATCTGGCCGGCACGAAAGATCCTGATAGATGGAAGCTCAGTTGATTGTGTGTGTGTGTGTGTGTGTGTGTGTGTGTGTGTGTGTGTGTGTGTGTGTGTGTGCGTGTGTGTGTGCGCGCGTGTGTGCGTAAAGCGCTAAAGGTAGGTCGTTATATACGTGCATGTTCTCCTTTGACCATTTGTACTTGCGTGCCCAACATACCTGTACCCACACAAAGGCGCATGCGTGCCAGGATTCTCTTCCCTTTCTATGTTGATGAAATGCCAACAGAGAAGATGTTACACTAAATCAGTTTGTGTGTCTAACAAATTGTCCCATTGATTTTCGATATTCGCCTCAACAAGAGACGGAGACGAGGGCCCAGAAGAAGCGGAGCGTTACAACCTTTGCAAGAGGAATTGGGGGGAAGCCTCTGAGGTTTGCCCCGGATACGAGCCTCTATTTCTGAGGCTCAGGACACGGCTCGGATTTGAGGCTCTGTCTCGGAATTGGATTGGAGGAGTGGAAAGCCTGACGACAACCAGAGTTGTATTCAAGCGAGCCCGTCTCTCGGTCTGCGGGGGAGAATTGTCCTCTTGTAGGTCTGTCGTCTACTCACTTGTTTATCTGCCTGACAGCCTTCTTCTCTACCCTTTTCTGCACCACGTATCCGACTGTGTATCCGTCTGTCAGTGTGTCTATTCGTGTATTCACAACAGAGTTATTGACAATTAGTAATTTATCTGCTTTCAAGTGCTTGGCATAGTTCGCATCTTTATACAGACGTATAGTAACCCTGCTTAATTTGTTTTTAACTAAACTAAACTATATTCTTTGGGAGTTAGCGTGACGTCTACGAAGCGGTAATCAATATGAATATAATTGTCCAAGTTAAAATAGAACAAAACCTGTCAAGTGTATCATCGCGTGGAAAAGTAAAGCAAAATAATATTGTGATAAGGATTTTGATCCAAAAAATAAAGTTTTATACGCTGGGCATAGGACGTTCCTGTATCATACCTTGTATTTCTTGAAATATAATATACAAAGAGGAAGTTTAAACATGAATATTAATTTTACTACCGGACAACACATGGTTATTATCTATCTTGTCAGTCAAACTGAAACTATATTTCAGTTCTATATGCACGTGGACGTTAGAATCATCTATTATCCCATTCATCATATTACCCTATGTAAGCGTTTTGTGTATGTGCATGTGTTCAGCGTGTATATATATACTGTATATGTATGTGTATATATATATATATATATATATATATATGTGTGTGTGTGTGTGTGTGTGTGTGTGTGTGTGTGTGTGTGTGTGTGTGTGTGTGTGTGTGTGATTCACCTTGGTCTTTGGATCATGTGTTGGACTCGTGATCGACAGCTATTTCCCTCCCGGAAGAGAGCTCAGAGCTCGTATGACCGATCTTTGGGTAATGTTTTGACCTTACACGCACACACACCCCAAACTCCCTGCCCACGAGAGTTGGAGTAACGACTCGAAGCGCAGCGATACTGAAATAATTTCAGACCTGGGCAGGATTCGAACCAGGTACCACCGGCACCCCCGTACTGACAGTCTGAGACTCTACCAACCGCGCCACAGAGTGAGTGTGTGTGTGTGTGTGTGTGTGTGTGTGTGTGTGTGTGTGTGTGTGTGTGTGTGCGTATGTGCGTTTGTGCTGTATACGTGCGAGCGCATGCACACAATTTGCTCTCACTCTGATGTAACTCACTCCTCATTCCGTCGTATACTGTCCGTCTCACAAATCATTCATTCCTCCATTGTCTGTAACCTATATATGTCATACCTGAACAGATACTCCTTCCTGCGTGTCTTCATGTTTATGTTATTCCTCCCAGTAGCATACTCTCTATGTCTTCAACATCCTTCTATGTCCCAGCGGCTTGCCGCATATAACCGGGATTGCCCTACCAGGGGTTTCTCACTTCCCTCTTTGTGGGAGTGGGATGGTGAGTATATATTTTT
>NC_134784.1:13164438-13166938 GCF_046742065.1 Oratosquilla oratoria
TATTAGAAAAAAAAATGAACGCAGAAAATCCAGATGATTTTTAAACATTAGTCTAAAACTCCTCTGCTTCAATATGATAGAGGGATTGACTTATACTTCAGTCATTCCTAGCTGTACGATGAAATTCCAACAATTTAGAAAACAGCCCACATAATACACTTATCAAACCCAAACAAACCTTCTAAAAACACAGTATCCTTCAGGCTAGTCTCACTACTATTCACCAAATTCAAGTTTATTGAAAGATTAGTAGTAGAGAGATATGTATTACCCACATATCCAAACTAACATGGGGTCAAAGAGGGCCACTCCACCTGCACGTTCTTACAAACGTCGAAGGGATTCAATAAGAAAGTATCACCAGAAAGAATGGATATGGTAGTAATAGATATAAACAAGGTATTTGGTATAGTTTACAGACACTATAAGAAATTATCATAGAGATATAAATCTACAACAACAACAAGAAATAGATAATAAAACCTTTTCAACTGGCAAATAGTGCAGAGTAACCTAAAGCAATTAAATTTCCGGGACAATAAGACTACGTTGACGTCCCCCAAGGAGCGATACTCACACCTATGACTTCTTTACAAACGTCCTACTACCAGATCCAGATCATGACACCTACGCAGATGACCTGGCATTAATAATTCAGCATAACAATGACAAAGATGCAACTGAGAACACTCAAACTTACTTAGACAAAGTCAAACAATGACTCAGAAATAATAGAATAGAAACCTCACCTCAAAAATAATAGATAAAAAAGATCCAATATTGAAACTGAAAAGCCTAAAGTTTCATTTGGAAACTGCTGTGCCTCACTTTTGATACTCGTATGTTTTTCGGCCCACATGTTAGAGATCTGAGGATAAAATTTAACGATGAAAATAAACCTAGTACAAATACAGCATGCATGAGCTCCGGACAGTAGAAGGAAACGCTAATCACAGTCCACCAATAGTTCATAAGAACCACACCTGACTACGATTCCAACGCATGGTACCCAATAATCAGGAAGATAAACATAGACATCACATATTCTATAAGAAATATAGTATTGAGAATAATAACAGGATGCACCAGAACCTCCCGAATAGAACACCTGTATACAATAATACTGATAACCCACTTTCGGAGAAGAATAAGCGAAAGTATAAAGATCTGTATATTTCGATCACTAACTGTGATCCTCTTCAGCAGATCCTCTTCACATCTGCTGAAGAGGATCACAGTTAGTGATCGAAATATACAGATCTTTATACTTTAGCTTATTCTTCTCCGAAAGTGGGTTATCAGTATTATTTTACTAATGTGCTACGACATAACTTTGTTGTGACCTGTATACAAAAACAAGAATCCTCTTCATAGAATATCATATAGAAATGATAGCCTCACAATTCTATGCTAGAGGCCTGAACTCCACTCACCCATCTAAAAAAATAGAATAAAATAAGATAAATTAATAAACAAAATGTATACTACTCAAAATATTCAACAGCCTACAACCCATGTCACCCAATACATCCACACAAAACTAGCTTTCATTCTCATATCACAAAACAAGCTCATCGAGAGTGACCACCAAACTTCCTCACTAGAACAGGATCACCACAAGATAGGTCTTGCTACAAAAACAAACTCCCCCAAATACAACCGCTACACTAAGAATATTGTACAACACATTATATGCAAGGAGCAACACAATATTTTCTCTTTGGTGGTCGTTCCCGGTTACTCACGAATAGTAAGTCTTCTGTATCATAGAATATGGGGAACAGATTAATTGATTCAGATATATTTGTATTTATATTCATATACATATTTGTATTTCTAATACACACACACACACACACATACACACACACACACACACACACACACACACACACACACACACACACACACACACAAGCTGAATGGCCCCCAGTACACAAATATTCATCTTATCAACCACATTGATTTATTTCCATTTTAGTTCCTTGTAAGTACGACCAAGACCAACATAAGTATGTAGCTTGATGGAAGCATATTCGGACACTGAGACATAACTCACCCATTTTGATGGCATAGTTTAAGTCATTGACCATTTGTTACGTATCGCCTAAGTTCGAGTCCTCATCCTGACAGCGTCTTTGTTTCCGAATATGGTTCCATCGAACTACATACTCCTGTTAGTGTTTGCAAGGAATCAGAATGGAAATAAATTAATGTGGATGATAACATGTATATATATATATATATATATATATATATATATATATATATATAATTATACATACACAGACACACACACACACACACACACACACACACACATATATATATATATATATATATGTATATATATATATATATATATATATATATATATATACATATATATATATATATACACATGTGTGTGTGTGTGTGTGTGTGTGTGTGTGTGTGTGTGTGTGTGTGTGTGTGTGTGTGTGTATAATCATGTACCATGTAATATAAAACGAAAAAACTA
>NC_134784.1:13179438-13181938 GCF_046742065.1 Oratosquilla oratoria
CCCACGTGGAAGGCGACGAGCGCCCTCGCCCTCAGCACGGCCTCGTGTTTGTTGAGGTCCTGGAGGTGCGGGTGCGCCACTGGCAGAGACCACAGGAAGCGGCCCAGGCGGTCCAGATCACCACTTTCCTCAAGCGTCTCGCAGACGGCAGCCACTTGCGCCCCTGTGAAGGAGAGCGTGGGCAGTGCCATGATGGGAGTGGGCACGATGGGACCGGAGTGGGGAGGACTTCCGGTGGCCGCCGAAGACGCACTTAGGGCGCTCAGGGCCGAGAAGGCCCCGAGCGAGCTGAAAGAACTAAGTCCACCCAATCCACTCATTAGCGCCATATTGGGCTGCAAGGCCCGCAGCAGGTCTGCAACGGAGGACGCCAGCTTGGCGGGCTAAAGGACACGCGGTGACTCGCCTTGGGCCCATAGCGGAGGCGGCGGCGTCCACTGAGCCCTCGGCGGGGTGGGGGAGGCTCTCCGTGGGGGCGTGGTCTCCGAAACCCAGCGTACAAGCGGGACCAATAGCCACGAAGGAGAGAGCTTTACCCCGCCCACCGTCCCTCCCAAGTACACCATTGGCCCGGAAGGACGCGTCGCCATGACAACCCTGTCAATCATCGACCTGTCTGCCAATCAGTGGCGGGCCGAACTAGTGGTCGGTGGCGGGTCGCGTTACGGCCGTGTTGATTCGGTAACAGAGCCCGGCCTCTGATAGGCAACTTAGCGCCGCCACCCTGGGCCTTCGTAATGGAATAATGGGCCCACAGCTATCGACCAGGCGCGGCGCCCCCCGACCATCTATTCCACCATTCTGCTGGACTATGATCTTTATTCTAGCTGGCGACAAGGCCGAAAAGGTGGCCAGGCGGACTTCGGGGAGGGTGGATGGTCAATCTGTAACCTCAATTACAATGGTGGTGTCCCTGATCAATTGGGGAGAGGGGGGAGAAAGGGGGGAATGGTGCCCCTATCAGGAGGCATGGATGCGACTCTCGCTGCCCAACTCAATCACGGCGCGCGGGCTAACGCGGACCGCGATATGACGCTGGTGACCACGGCCGATACCACGGCCACTGGTGAGACTGCACCGCTACTTGGGTCTGAAGCAGCTTCTGCATTGCAATATAAGGGACACCAGTGGTGACAGCCACACACCAAGGTTGTCACTGATGGCTTGCTCTCGGTTGGGCGCGATCCTGCACTACGGTGGGTTGGAGCAAAGTAATGAACCCACAAATTGAGACATTCAAGGATTGTCATTGGGAGGCGGGTTAGGGGGGGTTACTGGTCACTGGGCACGCAATTTTCGTGGTGGCAGATGATGAGGGAAGCCCCATCACAACTGATAAGAAGAAGAGTAGGAAGAGGAGGAGGAGGAGGAAGTAATAAGGAGACTCCTTGGCGCTAAGGGGGCCAGTTTTGTATAAACTGAAAACCTGATAGGGTATATCTGTGTGCATATATGTATATATATATATATATATATATATATATATATATATATATATATATATATACATATATATATATATATATTGGGAAGCAGGACCTCAGTCGCGGTCGGCTTTATTGTCTAAATATGAGAATATTTAGATAATCATAAAGAAAAAAATATTTAGTTATTTAGTAAGGTTATGATGTCCTAGGGTACAAATCAAATATTACAACAGAAAACCCTAATTCCTCTTATTCTAATGAAGACTTTACTAAGTTGTAATCCGAGAATTTTTAGCCAGTGAAGGGGGAAGGGGGAAAGTCAGACTAGTGGGGGAGATTCGACACGGGGATATTTGGGGCGATATGGTAGGGGAGATATCCCTCGTGGGGCATAAAGGCAAATCCCCTGAAGATCCCCTGGAGGTGAAGGGAACCAGGGGGAGGTGGGTGGCTGAAGGACGGGAAAGGTTGCTTGTTTCAAGGCGTTATCACACTGAGCTATTTTTCCTCCAACTGTTGGATCAAGGAATAAGAGAATGACTCGGTAAGTAAAAGAAACGACATAACTTAAAGGAGAAGACACACTAATAAAGGTGTTATCATACTAAACTATTTTCCTCCGACTGTTGCAGCAGGTTTGCAGCCCGCAGCTTTCGGGAAGGGATGTGATATGCTGAAGGAAAATAATTTTCCTCCACATTATCAAATGACATTCTACATAAATTGTTGAGGAAACAAAATAGTTTACCATAGTGATTTTACGGGAGAAAAAAATTCTGGAGGTGGATGGTACCACCGATTAATTGGATGTTGGAGGAAAAATAATCTAGTGTGATAACGCCATAAGATAGTAGCCACATATAGGTGGGATTAAGATGAAGCTACAAGAAGGGGGTGAGTCGATTATAAGCTGTTGAACTTTAGATTAAAAAAAAAAGTAAAAAAAAAAAAAAAAAAATCAGAATTACAGATGGAAAAAGAGAAAAAGAGGAAACGTACAGAACCTGGAAGAAGCACAAAGTATTCTGAATGTTTACATTCTAAATATTGTATTAGTTTATAGATGGTAAATC
>NC_134784.1:13184438-13186938 GCF_046742065.1 Oratosquilla oratoria
TAAAAGCCTACGTACATGCATGCATACATACATACATGCATACATACAGACAGACATACATATACATCAAATCAAATCGAATCAAATCAGCCATCCTGAGTCCACTGCTGAACAAAGGCCTCTTTCATAGCATTCCATGATTCACACGACCGCGCCAACATCTGCCACGTCACTCCTGCAAACTTTTCAATCTCTTCTCTCCACTTCCTGTCTGGGCTCCCTCTTCCTCGCTTCCCATCTCGCGGCGTCCACTCAGTAACAAGCTGTAGATAATTTGAGTAGAATTGTATCGCTTTGCCGTACTCCTTTCTCGACCTTGATCTTTTCTGTATCTTTATATAGTCGAATTATAGCGATACCTTTCACATGAATATTTTCTAAAACCCTTACGACCTGTTCGTTGTTCCCTGATTGCATAGCGAATTTACTCGTAGTATTGCTATTTGTTCCACCGAGTCAAAGGCCTCGTAATGTACAAAAGCTAAACAGAGAGGTATATTGTATTCTGTTGTTTTCTCGATTACCTGGTTGATCACCTTCAAATATAAAGTCCTTGTGGTCTTCTTTTTTATGAAGCAAAATTAACATTGGACCACGATTCAGGAATGCTTTCCTGATGTAAGCACTGGGTGTACAACTGAGCTAACTTAATACGAACTTTTTCCCCTGCTTCTTTCAACAGATCTATCGATATACCATCTTCCCCAGGTACTTTCCCTCTTTTCATTTTTTAGAGCAAATTCTACTACCTTTATAATCTCTGGTACACTACTAACGTCTACAGATGAATTTACTGACTCAACTACGGTCTTCGACGAGTAAAGCTCTTGGTAAAACCCTTCTACTCTTTTTACCATTCTGATTTTTCCATTACTATCATTCAAATATATCCTTTGCTGTATTCCTGAAGCATGCCTGCTCTCGGTCCCTTTAATACTTTTACTTTCCCGAATAGTTTCCTCTATTTCATTCGTGTTTCTTTTTCTTTTCTCTGATCTCTACCTTTTGTTGATAAGCTTGTTTAGTTCTACTCTTTCTATTTCATCTCTCCTGCTTTTAATCTGCATGGTCCTCCTTCTTTTAATTAGGTCATTTGTAGCTTTGGAATATTTGTTTTCTCTAATACTTTTTGTACTTCCTGCTTTCTCCCTCGATTCCCTAATGATATTCACTAAATTCAAATTCATATCTTCGACGGTGGCCTCATTAGTTCTTAGAGCTTCAAATCTATTTTTAATTTCTAACTGAAATTCCTTCTTATCCTTAACCTTTGCAAGGCTTATTTTCTTTTTCAAAAATTAGTCTATTTCCCTCGGCTCTGAAACTGAATTTAGCTGTGTAACCTACCATTCTATGGTCTCTACCTATGTTGATTTTATTTATGATCGTAACATTGATAACGCTCCTGCTCTCATCTCCTAATATGAAGTCTACTTCGTTCTTTGTTGTTCCATTTGGACTTCTCCAGGTCCATTTACAACCTACACGCTTTTGGAAGAAAGTGTTTATTATCCTGATGTAGTTTTCTGCAAAATTGACTAACATCTCGCCTCTATCATTTCTTTCACCTACTCCAAACTTTACAATGCATGACTCATTTCTCATCTTCTTCCCCACTGTAGCATTAAAGTCGTCTATTACCAGCTTGTACTTACTTTTTTTTTATCCATTACCTGACTTAAATCATTATAGAAGAATTCAATTTCATTGTCTGAACTCTGTAAAGATGGTGCATAAACCTGAATTTTTTTTAGAGTATATCTTTTACACAGCCTAATCACAGTCCAAACTTATCTGTCTGACAAACTACTGAACTTGACTACGTTACCAGCAACCTCTCGATTGATCAAGAATCCTACTCCACTAGATCTTTCTTTGTCCTTACCTCTATAATAGAACAGGTGATGACCATCTTGCAATTGTATCAGCTTTTCTTCCGTTCTTCGGACTTTACTCAGTCCTACGATGTCCCACTTGATGTTATCTAGTTCTTCCATTAAACTCTCCAGCCTGTGGTTTTCTGACAGTGTTCCTACGTTGTAAGTATAGATCTTCATTTTCTTCATACTGTTTAATGCCCAAGGCTTGGATCTCCTTATACAGTGCTTACTAGACAGACATACATACATATACACATACATATATACATACAAACATACATACATACATGAATACTCATAAAGATTAACAATTATTTATCGATCCACACACACACACACACACACACACATACACACACACACACACACACACACACACACACACACACACACACACACACACACACACACACACACACACACACACACACACACACATACACTCACACACACACCAGACAAAGCAAGAAGAGCCAAATAAAAAATACACGATGTCTTTGATTAAGAAATGTTCATAGCACCTACTCCCAAACACCCTCCGTACAGTGACTATCATATTGCGAATAACCACTGTCCTAGAGGGAACCTGGTATCCCAGTTCACTGCGGTGTAGGATATAC
>NC_134784.1:13191938-13209438 GCF_046742065.1 Oratosquilla oratoria
CTCCTCCTCCACCTCCTCCTCCTTCACCTTCTTCGCCTCCTGCTCCTTCTTCTCTTTCTTTTCCTCCTCCTCCATCTCCTCTTCCTCCTTCTTCTCGTTCCTCCCATCCCCTCCATCTCTTATTTTTCTTCGTCTCAGAGGTCTGTGGTATGGCCCAAAGACCGTTACTGGCTGCTATGGGGCTGCGGGCTTTCAATATGTGAAAGTCGAGGCAACAATTATCATTATCAATTTCAATTTCTCAGAACCTTTTTCTTCTGCACTAGTTGTCTTTGAAAATAAGAAAATATGTAACTCTGTGTTTTTAGGAATTGTGCTTCTGTGCTGACTCCCAGTATAGGCAAACTGTCCTGCTTCTGCGCGTTAACCCCTTTTATGAGAAAAATTAATGTGAGTGTGTGTGTGTGTGTGTGTGTGTGTGTGTGTGTGTGTGTGTGTGTGTGTGTGTGTGTGTGTGTGTGTGTGTGTGATTCACCATGGTCTTATATCACGTGTTGGACTCGTGATCGACAGCTATTATCCCGGATGAGAGTTCAGAGCTCATGTGTGCCTAATCTATGGGTAGTGATGAGACCTTACACACACACACACACACACACACACACACACACACACACACAAGCACGCACCCACGCACGCACACGCACGCACGCACACAACTCTTTGCCCGTCAGAGTTGGAGTGTCGGCTCGCAATGCAGCGATGCTGATAATATTTCAGCCACGGGGATCGAACTCGGACCGCTAGATTAGCAGTTGCGAACGGCACCACTGCGTCATCAAGCCGTGTGTGTGTGTGTGTGTGTGTGTGTGTGTGTGTGTGTGTGTGTGTGTGTGTGTGTGTGTGTGTGTGTGTGTGTGTGTGTGTGTGTGTTTGTGTGTGATTCACCAACACCACCATGGTCTCGGATCACGCGTTGGACTTGCGATCGACAGCCATTAACCTCCCGGACGAGAGCTCAGAGCTCGTATGACCGATCTATGGGTAATATTGTGACCTTACACGTACACACACACCCAACTTCCCGCCCACGAGAGTTGGAGTAACGACTCGCAGCGCAGCGATACTGAAATTATTTCAGCCCTGGGGGGGATTCAAACCCCGACCGCTGTGACAGCAGTTGCGATTGCTACCACTGCGCCACCAAGCCGTGTGTTTGCGTGTGTGTGTGTGTGTGTGTGTGTGTGTGTGTGTGTTTGTGTGTGTGTGTGTGTGTGTGTGTGTGTGTGTGTGTGTGTGTGTGTGTGTGTTTGTGTGTGTGTGTGTGTGTGTGTGTGTGTGTGTGTGTGTGTGTGTGTGTGTGTGGTGTGTGTGTGTGTATGTTAAGAACCTCCTGGTTGGATTCTATTCTCTCATGGCAGAACCAACCAGGATGACAAGAGCCCAGAGACCAGACGAAGTCGAGGACGAAGGTCAGTCGAGTGACTCACCATCCCGCTCTCACGAAGTGAAAAGTGAGAAACCCCTGAGAGGGTAAAGCCCTGTCAGTTGTGACAAGTCGTTCCCTTGATTCAGGTTAATATCTAATTACTAGAAGGATAAAGGAACTTGAACTGAGGTACCGACATGTATTCAACACTTTCCAGCACACCCTAAATTTGATTTCAGCACCCCCAGGTTAAGAAGCGCTTATTTAGACAGTTTCTTCATCTCCCACATCTAGCCTCAAGTGCCCCTGTTCTTTCTTTTGTTCGTAAATGACTTAATCACCACAGATCTAGTGCTACACATTATTATGCTGACGACACCATAGAGTTAGTAACCATGCAATGAGCGCTGAAACAACTGGTTGTTGTAAGAGATCAGATCATTTTATGAATAGAAATGATAGATGATAAGGGACATGGAATTGCCAAGTTTAGGCCTTATGTTCTCTTGCAGTCTCCTCCATTCTCATGTTCTTCCGTTTACCCTACAATTCCAGCGCTGGGTGAGAGAAAATGATGTGTCAGATCCTGTCGACTGAGATAATGAAGAATAATTGGATAGCCAAGACTTCGTCAATATGTCAGAGTTTAATATGAGTTAAGAACCATGAACTAACAAAACGAAAACATAAGAGAAAAGAAAGAAAATGTCAGTCAAGGCGAACACACTAGCAAAAAAAAAAAAAAAGGGGGGGAGGAACTTATATTCTTAAAAACATTTTTTCAGAAAAAAATCATATAAACTCTGAGTTTATGTTTTCATTAGATGAGGAAATTACGGTTTATGTGTATGAGTGACTAGTAAAGTCGGGAACCGTCTGGTAGATTAAGCAGATCGATATACATCGATCTCTGGAAGGTTATACATTGTAGACACCCCCATAAAGAGGAAATAAAAACGTACATATGAGAGAAATTCTAGAATATATTACATAAGCTATTTTTATATGATGTGAATAGATAATTATAATGAATGATATAAATGAAAATGAATTAATATAATTTAGAATATTTATTGGTTATCGTCGGCTCAGTCTTCCATTATTCAATGCTATCATTCCGGTGACCACCGTTGTATTTATCTAACCTTTGCGGTTTCCTCATGCACCCACCAATCAGAAGAGTGATTAATTGGTTGTTCGAATCCCGCACTTCTCTCTAGCTCTCAAGCGTGCTGGTCTCGCATTTGCTAAGTTGTGGGTTCGAATCCCGCACGTCTCTCCGATTCCCAGCAGTGTCTGTTGCCTACTCCAACAGTCCCTGAAGCGCATCATGGGTCAAAGATGACGGTTTCGGCCGCAGCCACTCAGCGCCTCACGGCGTACGCTCCGCACCTTCTTCCTCTTCATCATTCCATATCTTGGTTAATCATTTTCAGTACTGAGTGTTATGTTTCTTTTTAATTCTGGCTTCCGCAAGGTGATTTCATTAATCTTGGTAGTTCTCTTTGACAACCAAGGAGTCAAAAGATTCCTGGGCTCAGAAGTGGGCATCATCAATTAGGAAGTCGTTCTATGATGATTCGATTCAACGTCGCGAACTCCTACTATCAGGAGGTTAGGACGATGCCCCTTACAGAGGACTTTGTTGCGTGAAATTTAATGAACCATATCCTTGAACTAACTCGCTGGCGGCAGAATACGAACTGCCGTCACCTCGACCACCGCCACAAGTAGCGACGCTCTAACCAGCTCGGCCAGCGAGTGTCCAAGTCGTTCTTGTACCATGATAATCCCGCCATGTGGAACCCTCACCGATCCGGATGGAGTGAGATTAGATTATGGGAGTTATAACAGACTGCCGGAGACTGTTCCTACCAGTGATCTTAGACTATGTCCCGCTACCAACTCTTGTGTCTTCAGGTAAATCCTATGCGGAGACACCTCGATGTTCTTGAAGAGGAAGAGGAGAAAGAAAGAGGAGGAGGAAGTGGACAAGGAGTCAGAGATACAGAAGTCGAAGGAAGGGAAGATAAACAGGAGGAGGGACAAGAAGAGAAACAGGAGGAAAACGAGAAAAAGGAAGAGAAGAAAGAAATGAAGAGGATGGGGAGGGGAAAGAGGAGGAGTAGGAAGGGGGGAGAGGAGAAGGAACAGAGGAATAGGAGGACAAAGAAAGAAGAAGAGTCATGGGCAAAAACATTGAGAACAGAAACAGGAGCTGGAATAGGAGAAGAGGGAAGATAATCAGAAGAAAAGGAGAATGAGGAGGAATAGGAGGACAAAGAAAGAAGAAGGAAGAAGAGAACATGGAGAACAGAAACAGGAAAAGAGGGAAGATAATTAGAAGAAAAAATAAGGAAGTAGAATAGAAGAACAAAGAAAGAAGAAGGAAGAAAAGGAGAACATGGATAACAGAAACTGTCACGTATAATATGATTAGAAGAAAATGAGGAGAAAGAACAGGAGGAGTAGGATGAGGAAGAAAGAAGAAGGACGAAGAGGAGTAGAAGAAGATAGAAAACAGAAAGAGGAGTTGGAAAAGGGGAAAGAGGGAAGAAATTTAGAAGAAAAGAAAAAAGTTCATAGTTGGACGAGGTGAAGGCGATGGGCGTGAGAGAGGACGTAGAGTCTGTCAGGAGCCTGTGAACTATTTATTGACTTCTTTTGCTCTTCTGTTTACTCTCAGAAGACGCGACAACTAAGGTTTCTCTCACCATCGATGTCACTCATCTTTGATTGCCATATATTGTCCTGATATATGGGTATACATATGTATTTAAATGCTGGCACGTGTGTATGCTGTATTTTAGAGATACATGCATGTAAGTACACACACACATACACACACACACACACACACATATATATATATATATATATATATATATATATATATATATATATATACATACATATAAATGTTTATATCCTTTGCTTCCGAGGAGGTGCCACAAGTATTGGTAAAATAACCTTGGGTATGCACACTCAAACACACACACGCACACACACGCACACACACACACACACGCACACACACACGCACGCACGCACGCATATGCATGCAAGAATTAACAGATAAAATATACAATATAATTTAATTTTCACTTAAAGAAGAAAAAGTGCCACAGGACTGAAAGAAGGCAAACACTGTACCGATTTATAAGGGAGGAAACAAGGAAGATCCATCAAGTTACAGACCGGTTTCCCTGACAAGCACAGTAGCAAAAATTTGCAAAAAGGGTTAAACATTTGGAAGAAAAAACTATACTGAATCCAAATCAATTTGGATTCAGACAAGGAAGATCATATACAACAAACTTGATCTGCTTCTACTCGAGATTGATAGATATAATACAAGAGAGAGATGGTTGGGCAGACTGTGACTTTCTGGACCTACAAAAGGCATTTGATAAGGTACCACACAAGAAACTAATAAGGAAAATAGAGTCAATAGATGGTATCAGAGGAAAATTATTGGAATGGATGAAAGACTTCCTGACTGGGAGGAAAATGAGAGTAGTAATTAGAGATAAATTCTCAAATTGGGAAGAAATGATAAGTGGTGCCCCGCAGGGATCAGTACTGGCCCCGATCCTGTTTGTCATATACATAAATGACATGGATGAAGGAGTAGAGTGTTATATAAATTTCTTTGCAGACAACGCAAAAATATTAAGGAAACTTATTTGATCTATTGATCACTAGCCGCGAAAGTATGCTAACTGATGTAGAAGTCGGTGAAACTGTTGCAAATAGCGATCACAATTTAGTTAGATTCAAACTCCTAAAATTTTTTAGAATAGATACTTGTGTTTCTAAAATACCCGATTTCAGTAAAGCTCAGTTCATAGGACTACGTCAGAAGCTTCAGTTTACAGATTGGGAGGCAAAATTAAGCGAAAGACCTGTAGATTAGATGTGGGAAATATTTCAAGATACGCTCACTAATATGATTCATACTTACATTCTTTTTAAGGACAGACGTCCCCCAAATCAGGCTCGCACAAAGTGGCTCGACAAAGAAACTGAAAAAAGTATTGCTAAAAAGAGACAGGCTTATAAGAAATATAAGTGCTCGGGTCCATCTAATGACTATGAAAGTTATGTATCAATACAGAGAGCTTTAAAAAAGACAATAAAAAAAGAAAATGACAATACGAAATGAACATCGCTGATAAATCCAAAGAGAATCCCAAAGAATTCTATAGTTACATTAGAGATAAAAAAAGGTTGTTAGAGATCATATTGGTCCACTATTATCTGCTGACGGTCAACTTGAATATTCAAATGAAGGAATGTGTAATATTTTAAACAATTATTTTAGCTCAGTATTCGTAAACGAAACACCTCAAAGTGAACTCCAAACTGAAACCTGTGAAACATCTAGGGTAAACTTACTCACTACGGTAAATATAACAAAAGAAAAAATTAAAAGGTGTATAGAGAAACTCAAAGTTGATAAAACAACAGGGCCTGACGGTTGACATCCAAGAATCTTAAAGGAAATGAAAAATGAGATTGTTGTTCCATTAGAAATTATTTTCAAGAAATCCATCATATCCGGAGATGTCCCAAGAGAATGGAAACTAGCTAACGTTACTCCCATATTCAAAAAAGGTGACAAAAAGAAGCCAAATAACTATAGGCCTATAAGTTTGACTTCAATCGTAGGAAAAATAATGGAAACTATCATCAGAGATGCTATCGAACATCATTTAGAAAGTAACCGTTTGATAAATGATAGCCAGCATGGTTTCAGACGGAAACGTTCTTGCGTGACTAACTTACTCGAATTCTACAACACAGTTATCTCGAATTATGACAAAAGAAACAATATAGATTTAGTATATCTAGACTTTGCAAAAGCTTTTGATACCGTCCCACACGAAAGACTACGCACTAAATTAGCTTCGCACGGAATAAGTGGTAGCCTATTAAGTTGGACTAGTAATTGGTCGAATGATCGAAAACAGAGAGTTGTTTTAAATGGAAAAACTTCGAGATGGAAAAATGTTACAAGTGGGGTTCCTCAGGGTTCCGTTCTTGGACCACTTCTATTCATAGTATATATAAATGATATAGACCATGGACTAAAATCTACTGTTTCCAAATTTGCTGATGATACAAAACTGTGCGGAATGGCAAATGATCACTTAAGTCAATTAGATATTCAAGAAGATTTAGATAAATTACAGCAATGGTTTGAAAAGTGGTTAATGAAATTTAACACAAGTAAATGCAAGGTAATGCACATAGGTAAAAATAACAGTAAGCACGATTACAAGTTATTTGGAAATTCGTTAACAAAAGTGGATAGTAAAAAAGATCTCGGCGTAATTATCAGTAACGATCTCAAATCATCCAAGCAGTGTATTTCAGCCTCTGAGAAAGCAAATAAGATTCTAGGACTGATTGCGCGATCTTTTGATTTCAAAAGTCCATCACTCATTAACAAGCTATATAAATCGTTAGTTCGTCCACATTTGGAATATGCTGTTTCCGTATGTTCACCGAATCTCATTAAAGACATTGACAGACTGGAAAAAGTACAACGGCGAGCCACAAAACTGATTCCAAATATCAAAAATAAATCATACGAAAATCGACTAAAACATATGAATCTGTTTTCCCTAAAAAGCGTAGACTCAGAGGTGACTTGATACAGGTCTTTAAAATTCTAAAGGGAATTGACAACATCAAAAGTGACCAAATTTTTACATTGAATGAGAATCAGACAAGAAACAATGGTCTCAAACTGTCCGGAAATAGATTCAATTTGGAAGTAGGTAGAAACAACTTCGCAAACCGTGTAGTTAATGAATGGAATAAACTTCCTGCACAGGTAGTGCAATGTAGTTCAGTTCGAAGCTTTAAGAATAATTTAGATAAACACCTGAGCAAGATGCTGATTATAATTCATTTCATATTATTTGTTTTTGTTTTGTTATCATTTATCTGTTTTGATTTGCATTTATTATTAGTTATATGTCAATTTATTATTATTTACTATTTACCTGTTTGTTTATTATTCAACTATACCTATGCATTTATTTATGTATTTTATTTGTTATTTACATTATTATGGTTTTTATTTATTAATTTATTATTATGATTTTTTTCGCATCCGACCTAGATATGGAGCAAAAGGTCTCCTGTCGGCATGCTCCGCCTTTGTAATCCTTTGTAGAAGCGGAGGATTACAACTAATTACAACAAGACTTGGACAAGATCTGGAAATGGACTCAAAAGTGGGAAGTGAAGAAATGTAGTATAA
Organism: Oratosquilla oratoria; assembly: GCF_046742065.1. NCBI lineage: Eukaryota > Metazoa > Arthropoda > Malacostraca > Stomatopoda > Squillidae > Oratosquilla > Oratosquilla oratoria. Next base: position 13,199,582 of record NC_134784.1, read on the forward strand.
TGGAATTTGAAAAAAGTAAAAGCAGAATATCGAGAGATTGTAAAATTGGTGAAAAAGAGGTCAAAAAGTAAACTCTGAAAAAGGACAAGGAAATTATAAAGAAAAAAAAATGAACTACACTAATAAGACCAAAACTCGAGTACGCAGCAAAACTATGGACACCCAGTACCAAAAAGAAAAAAATATATAGAAAGAATACAAAGAGCAACAACAAAACTGGCACCAACTCTTTCCAAAATGACATATGAACAAAGATTGTTCAAATTAGAATTACCAACTCTGAAACAAAGAAGGGAAAGAGGAGACCTACTAACTATTTATAGAATTATGAAGGGAATGGAAATCTTAGATAAGAATGATTTATTGAAATGAGACAATGTAAAAACAAGAGGATACAAAAGAAACTCAAAAAAGATAATTACAGAAGAGATCCGAAAAAAATAGCTTCCCACACAGAGTGATAGATACTTGGAACAAATTAGACGAAGAAACAGTGTGTGCAAACACTATTCAAGATTTTAAGAAAAAACTTGATGCTGAGAGGTACAAAGACGGGTCACCATGAGCATAGCTCCCTTCCCGTATAATACAACTAGGTAAATAAATACACACGCACTTAAAAAGGAGAGTTACAGAAGAGATCTGAAAAAGAATCGCTTCCCACACAGATTGATTGAGAAAGCAATGAGTGCAAAAACTATACAAGAATTTAAGATCAAACTGGATGCTGAAACAAAAGCGGGTCATCACGAGCATAGCTTTCTTCCCGTAAAATACAACTAGTTAAATACAACTTGGTAAATACACACACACACACACACACACACACACACACACACACACACACACACACACACAAATGGTAGCAGAAGAAGTATTAGCAAAAGCAGGAAGGTTAGCATGATAGTGTAAACTATAAAAGTACACGAATAAAAAAGAAATGAACGATGAGGAAAAAGAGAGAAGACACTAAGAAGTGAAGCAAGAAAAAAAAAACGAAAAAGAACGGAGATCGAAAAGAAGGAGTTTTATTGGAGAGTATTAGACATGAGGCTGAGAAAATGATATATTAAAAAAGGAAAGGAACAGAGAATGAGATACAGAAAAAAAATAAAAGTGACTTATACTAACATAGACGGTTTGATCTCAGGATTAAATGAACTCAGTGATTATCTGTCAGAAAAAATATGTAATGGGAATTGTGGAGACAAAATTCAGGGGTCCACTACCACCAGATAGTGTTAGACAAGGATTATATAATCACTGAATAAAAAATAGAGAGGAAAAACAGGATGGAGGAGTTATGTTTTTGTCTAAGAAAACTTAAATGTGACGAAAGTTACACAGGGAGAAAACAGTGTAGAAATGATCATAATAAATGTTAAAATAGTGACATGAAAAAAAAAGAAAGTTTGTGATGACTTATGTGCCCCCAAGAACGGGTTCTTGAAAGAGAGCGATTATTCTAAAATGTTATAAGACACAAGGCATTCATTAATTGGGATGCTGAAGGACGGAGGAAACATAGTATTTATGGGAGATTTTAACTGCAAAGAAATATGTTGGGAAGAGATGATAGTGAAAGGTGGCAAGGACCTTCAGGGGAAATATATTACTTGACATGACTATAGAATATACAGTGACACAGTGGGTATAAAATACCGGATATAGAAATAATGAAGAACCGTCGAGACTAGTTCTAACATTTACATCAGAGTCTGAAATTGTGAATATTATTGAATACAAGCCACCAATCGGGAAGAGGGACCACATACTACTTGAGTTTGAACTAAAAATGAAAATATATATAGAAAAAATGATAAATACAGAAAAGGAAGACTAATGTATAACAAATAGGACTGAAAAAAAAGATAAACTTCTTTCAAAAAGCGAATTGGGAAAAATTCTACAATAAAGAGACACAAGTGGAAGAGAAATGGATGATTTTGTAAGAAATCTACAACGAAGTGGATAAATATGTACCAAGACAAAAACAGGAAAAGGTGTATTTTAAGTGCTGGGTTAACAGGTGTAGTGAAGCGAAAGATAGAACAAATAACCTTGGAAAGGATAGAAAAAAAACTGGAAAGTGGTAAATATATATCAAACTAAGGAATGAATATGTAAAAGTACGCAGGGAGGAAAAAAGAAACTATGAAAAAGACATAATAGAAAGATGTAAGGACCAACCAAAATTATTCTATAGACATGTAAACAATAAACTAAAAAACAAACAGGAAATAGTAAAATCACGCCAAGGGAATATAGAATACACAGAAGATATAGAAATGGCTGAAGTCATGAACAAACGCTTCAAGTCCGTGTTCACTAGGGAAAATATACGGCATGGGGATGAAAGAAGTGAAGTGAGAAATAATTGTATCATAAAAAGAAATAATGGACCAAATAATAAAACTTGATGTCAGGAAATCGCATGGCCCGAATGGAATTGCAAACTGGATACTAAAAGAATGTATAGATGAATTCATAGACAAAGTATATAAGGTAATAAGCTCACTCAAAGAAGGAAAAATACCTAAAGACTGGAAAAATACCAATATCGTACCAATATATAAAGGAGGAAACAAGGAAGACTCAAGAAATTAAATACCGGTCTCCCTTACAAGTACAGTAGCCAAAATAGATGGACAAATCATTTTGAGGAAAACAATATACTAAACCCGAGACAATTCGGATTTAGACAGGGAAGGTCATGCGCCACAAATTTTCTGTTTCTATTCAAAACTAATAAATATAATACAAGAAAGGGACGGATAGGCTGATTGTGCTCCCCTAGATTTACAAAAAGATTTTGATAAAGTAACATACAAAAATTATTAAGAAAACTGGAAACCATAGGAGGGATACAGGGAAAACTATTGAAATGAACGGAGGATTTCTTACACGTTAGGGAAATGATAGTGCTCAAAGTGCTCAAAGATAAGAGTTCTACTTAGGAAGAAGTGATTAGTGGTGTCCCATAGGGATCAGTATTGGCTCCGATAATGTTTGCTATTTGTGTAAATGACATGGATGAGGGTGTAGGATGTTACATGAACTTCTTTGCAGATGACACAAAACTAATGAGAAAGGTAAGTACAGAAACGGACTGTGAGTCGCTACAGAGAGATTTGGGAATGGAGTCAGAAGTGGGAAGTGGACTTCAAAATAAAGAAGTGTAGCATAATGGAATTTGGAAAAATTTAAAAATAAAAGAACAATATAAAATCGATACAAAGGAAGTAAAGAAAGTGAGTTCTGAAAAAGACCTAGGAGTAGTTATCACAAAAGACATGACTCCTGATAAACAGATGAAATTGTTGGAGAAAACTACAACTTGCTAAGATCAATAAAGGTGGCCTTTACCTACTTGAACGAAGAAATGGTGAAGAAAATACAAGTCACTTTGATAAGGCCACAACGGAAGTATGCAGCGACATTATGGACACACAGTACTAAAAAGAATATAAAGAAAATTGAGAGAATCCAAAGAGCAATTACGAAGATGCCCCAATACTTTCAAAACTGTCATATGAGGAAAGATTGACAAAGCTGGAATTACCGACTCTGGAACAAAGAAGAGAAAGAGGTGACCTATTGACTATAGAATCATGAAAGGCATGGAAGTCCTTGATAGAGAAGACTTACTAAATTGGGAAAAGAGAAATGCAAGAGGACATGAAAAGAAACTCAAAAAGGTCAATTTAGAAGGGACCTGAAAAAGAACAGCTTTCCACACAGAGTGGTGGATGTCTGGAACAAATTAGAAGAACAAAAGTGTGTGCAAAAATCATACATGAATTTAAGAGCAAACTAAATACTGCAAAATACAAAGACCACCACGAGCGTAGGTCCCCTTCCCGTAAGATACAACTAGGCAAATACAACTAGGTAGGTAAAATATGCACATACACACACTCTCTGAAACTGTCACTTCATCATTGTTTTCCTGTGAGCTTCCCCATTTTAGTAATCCTTTGTATACATATTAAACATCTTTTGTTAATTGCTCACAAATATGAAACCGTTCTTTATTAAGGCAAAATATTGTTATCCTACAATAGACTAGTACTCGGTCGTTTTTCATCATAAACTTTGATAACTTCCTCATCAACTTCCTGCTGAACAATGTACATTGGAAAGAGAGATGAGGATACCTTAGGAATTCTTATTATGAAACACCTGTTAACTTTAATAACACTTGTATGAGGGAGAAATGAGCTGGACATAGATATAAACGAACGAACAAATGTTACCATGCCCTAGCATATGTAATAAAGAGTCGGGCCATCAGCAGAAGAAAAAAGATAAGAACATATAACATTGTAATAAAACCAACAGCCTTGTACGGATATGAGACATGGACACTGACAAAACATTATATGATGAAGAAGAAGGGAGATGGAGACGAAGACATAACAAGGAAATTAAAGATCAGACCGGACAAACGTACATTCAGGATGAAGTACGGAGAAGTAGAGCAAGGTGGGCTGAACACTGCGTCCGAATGGAGGCAGACAAACTACCAAGGAAGATGATGGAAGGAGGAGTACAGGGCAGACGACCATTAAGGAGACCCAGGTACAGATGGATGGATGGAGTAGAGACGGACGTGGAGAGGGTGGCACTAAGAGAGGGATGGAAAGAATTTGTAGAGAATAGAACCATCTGGTGAGGCACAGTGAAAGCGGTGAAGGGGCGTCCTCCCTGACAACCCACAGAGTAGTAGTAGAGGGAGTTCTTCTTGGCAATCTATAGTCATACACACTATATATATATATATATATATATATATATATATATATATATATATATATATATATACATAACGTGCGTGTGTGTTGATAAATATTAAAATTTATTGAATATATTGATTTTTTCTCTAATGTACATGCTTTTATTTGCCCCAAAATGTCTGACTGCTCAGTGTTCAGTTCCAGATAAACAACTGGAGCTGATAAGAACATAAGGATAGTGGGACCATAAGGCTTACACTAGACAGTTCCATGTCCATTACATTCTGTCATCCCTATCCATAAAGCTATATAATCTCTTATAACAACCAATTATTCAAGAGCCCACTACATGGTTACTAAGTCTATTCCATTCGTTAATCGCTCTGGGGAAGGTGAAAGCCTCGTAGACCTGGCTACTCTAGATGAACAAAATTGACAGGCTGTTCCTAAATTAATAAACATCGTCATTTCGGCTATGCAATTTAAGTATATCAGTGCATTGACTCTTTAAGATTGTTTCATTTAAACATTTTAAACCTGTGTTAGGACAATGCCCTGTCTGTTTTTTTTTTTTTTTTTTTTTTTATTATATATATATATATAACGTTCGGTTGCCTCTTCGACTGGCTAGGGCTGTCGAGAAACAACGTAGCAAGCCCGGAGCGGGTCCCGGGACTCAAACTCACGACTCCCTGCACATTAGTTCAAGATAGGTATCCTCTGGGGTGCCTCACGGCCCATTGAGGTACCTTATTTTGGCCAATTTTAGACGATTCCCTTTGGCTTAGGAAGTGTAATCGTACTGATTACACAGGATTACAAAGGCGGAGCATACCGACAGGAGATCTTTTCGTCCATAGCTACGTCGGATGCGAAAAAGAAAATTATAACAATGATAAATAGATAAATAAATAAATAAGAATATAATAATATAAATAGTAATAAATAAGATGAATAAATGCATATAGTTAAATAATAAACAAACTGGTAAATAGTAAATGATAATAAATTTACATAAAACTGATGATAAATGTGAATCAAGCAAATAGTAATAAACAAATAAATGAACAAATAACAAATAAACAAATAATATAAAACAAATGACAGTCATTACAGCATCTTGCTTAAGTGTTTATCTAGTTCGAACTGAACTACATTGCACTGCCTCTGCAGGAAGTTTAATCCATTCATTAACTACACGGTTAGCAAAGTTGTTTCTACCCACTTCCAAATTAAATCTATTTCCTGACAGTTTGAGACCACTGTTTCTTGCCTGATTCTCATTCAGAGTGAAATTTTTGTCACTTTTGATGTTGTCAATTCCCTTTAGAATCTTCAAAACCTGCATCAAGTCACTTCTAAGTCTACGCTTGTTTAGGGAAAACAGATTCATATGTTTTAGTCGATTTTCGTATGATTTATTTTTCATATTTGAAATCAGTTTTGTGGCTCACCGTTGTACTTTTTTCAATCTGTCATTGTCTTTAATGAGATTAGGTGACCATACGGAAACATCATATTCCAAATGTGGACGAACTAACGATTTATATTGCTTGTTAATGAGAGATTGGTTTTTGAAGTCAAAAGATCGCGCAATCAGTCCTAGAATCTTTGCTTTCTCAGAGCTTAGATGATTTGAGGTCGTTACTGATAATTACACCACTTGTGTTAACGAATTTACAAATAACTTGTTAAGATATTATTTCTAGTTTGTCGGCAGTAACTCTAGTATTGGCAGGAAGCATATTTGATAATGCCTCTTCAATTGTTAATGCTATTCCCAGTGGAAAACAGGTACATTGAACCAAACTTAAATTTTGCTTCTTCATGATCTTTCTTAAAGGTTTTTGAAATCTGATCCTGGGGCAATATGTTCCATGAATGTTATCATGGTGATGTTGCAAAATTCACATTGAATTTGAATTGTATCTTTGGTGATATTTTTCGCTGTGATTACCTGGCCTTGTTGAAACTTGAAATTATTTTAAATATTAGAATCGAAAAATATATATTTTCATTATGTGGACATTGGGAGACACGGTCTGTCAGGTAATCTTTTCTTAAGTCGATGAGGCAACAAATATGGCATCGTTTGAGAGGCACTCAACGTGAAAGGCCGATACGATCTGTGCTCTGGTGTCAAGAAAGACAGCACCCCACGGAGACGAACATGGCGCGTTGTTGTACAGAACCTGCATTGACAGACTGTCGTCGTCGTCGTCGTCGTCGTCGTCGTCGTCGTCGTTGTTGCCGTCGTTGACGTCGCCATCGTCGTTGTCGTCGTAGCGTCAGAATTTCCTTTGGTAATTCAGCTCCCGTCCCTCACTTCATCGATTCATCTTGTAGCTCTCTCTCTCTCTCTCTCTCTCTCTATCTCTCTTTCTCTCTCTCTCTCTCTCTCTCTCCCTTCTCTTTCTCTCCCCCCTTCTCTTTCTCTCCCCCATTCTCTTTCTCTCTCCTTCTCTCTCTCTCTCTCTCTCTCTCTCTCTCTCTCTCTCTCTCTCTCTCTCTCTCTCTCTCTCTCTCTCTCTCTCTCTCTCTCTCTCTCTCTCTCTCTCTCTCTCCTCCCTCATATGATATTCATAGTTATCTTGCAGTTGTTGCTGTCCCTCACGTCGTTTCAGCATTCGCCTCTCTTCTCTCCAGTTCTTTCCGGTCCTGATCTAAAGTTTATTTGACTTTCATTTTCTTTATTTTACGCCGAGGAGCAGGAAGACCAAGCAGCTGGAGTGGTAAGCTAGCGAACGAGGAATCATGAGATGCTGGAGAGAAGGTAGAGGTCAGAAATAGGTTGACTGAAGAGCAGAAGAGAAATGGGTAATGTAGGTGAGAAGGCAGATGGTTAAATGGGTTTTTAAATCATTCGATTTTTAGCACATTTATTCATAACAAAGATTTTCATATACCAAAAAACATTACTATTATTATTATTTTATTTATTTATTTATTTGATTATTTATTCGTTTATCTATTCATTTGTTTATTTATTTATATATTTGCTTGTCTATAAATATAATCATTTGTCTATTTATTTGATTTCATTTCTATCTATATACAATTATCTAGTCAATCTTGTCGGCAGACTGCCACTTTTAAGCATTTACCTGTTTGTTTATTATTTAGCTATAAATATGCATTTATTTATGTATTTTATTTGCTATTTACATTATTATATTCTTTATTTATTATTCTATTATTATTATGATTTTTTTTCGAATCCGACCTAGATATGGAACAAAAGGTCTCCTGTCGGCATGCTCCTTTGTAAAGAGCTATTCCCCCATATAAGGGAGGGAGCCAGAATCAAAGGAATGTACCTACTTGTACCCATTCTAACCCCATTCCCCCTCTCATCTTAGCTCCTCATGGATGACGGGTCATACCTGTATCCTCCTCACTGCCTTGGGTCAGAAGCAGTGTAGCAAGACACAGTACATCCACAGCAAAGTCGCTTCACTTAATATTTTTCTTTATTTTATTTATTTGTTTTGTTTCGTTTATTTATTTATATTTTCCGATGGGTAGGCGTCGACCAGATCAAATTGGATCAAATTTCCGCCATTTACCAAAACCAGTCAGAAAACTAGAAGCGTCTATTAGGGCAAGACTCGTAGCAATGGATTTAAATTGAACAAACTTAGATTAAGAAATTGCAAGAACTGGTTTACCAACACAGTGGTTAAAAAATGGAATAGACTTAGCAATCATGTAAGCAATGGAACATTTGTTGTTTTAAAAGAAGATGAGATAACTTTATCGATAGGGATGACAGGTGGTAAGAGATATGGAACTGCCTAGTGTAGGCTTGATGGTCTCTTGCAGTCTCCTCCATTCATCTGTTTTTATGTTAATAAGAGGATAGTGGATGAATAGATCAGATAATGAAGAAGACATGTAAAGAATGAGGGAAAATATTGAAAGAGATAATGTGCTATTTCTCTGGGACTTAAGCTCATAGGGAAAGAACAGGACCCAGCAAACAGGCAGGCACAAGAATAAACAGTTTTACTCAGGAGCAGACAGGGAGAGCTTTTTCCTTCCCTTGTTTTTTTTAGATTTTAGAAGGCTTCCCCGTTCTGTCCCAGGAGGAATTAGCCCACTCACAATGTAACACATATTTCACAAAGCCTGGAATATTCTACTCTGTCCCCTCTGTCTAATACTGTCTCCAGGCACTGCTCCAAGCCTCTTGCTGCCTCTCATTCTGTCTCCGGAGATGTGACTGTCGTTCCTTGTGTGAAGGAGATTACTGCCTCACTGTGTCCAAGAACTTCCTACGCTTCCGTCTGTCTCCGAGACGTCGTTGTCTTCATTACACTCTAAAATCATGATTTTTGTCATTACTTCGTCCCAACGGAATCCGATTTTCTTTTCTCTCTTTTTTTTTTTCTTTTTTTTATGTTAGTTTTGTTTTCGTTACAATTTTTTTGTCTCCTTTGTCACTTTGGCAAGATGGCTGGATGTATTAACAAGAAGCCTTCAATGGAAGTGGACAATGTATCCTGTATGACCTTATTAAAATTTTGGCAGTAATTGGATCAAGGTTAAGATCACGTTTTTTCTTTCCTTCTTTCTCTCTTTCTCTTTCTTTTCTTCTTTCTTTCTTTCTCTCCTTCTTTCTTTAGAATCAGAGTGGTGTCTTGCTGCATTGCTTTTGACCCGGCAGGAGACAGAGATGACCCGTCGTCCACAAGGAGCTAAGATGAGAAGAAAACGGTGGGTAGGGGATGAGAGTGGAATGGATTCGTGCTTTTGACTTGGCTACCTCTTTTATAAGGAGGAAGAAGCCCTTGGTATATAGATAAAAAGATAGATAGACCTCGGAATCATAACAACATAGTCCTTACATCATATCTCATCTATTAGGAAGTGGCATATGGGCTTTCATTTGCCACAATGCCTTTGAGCTTGAACGACCTTAAAATGTAAAAATCATGGTCACACACGTTTACAGGACTCAAACTCAAAAACTGTTGTGGTTAGGTAGGCGTTTACCAATACATAGGAAGTGTGGTACCAAATGATCTTCACTATGTTTGAGCAATCCAGTACCTAGTTGCATAAAAGAGTTCTGCCATGGGAGATTTCCACATTACAATATCCACCAAGCCATCTTTTGAT
>NC_134784.1:13219438-13221938 GCF_046742065.1 Oratosquilla oratoria
AGAGCTACAACAGAGCATTTCAAACGTTGACACTACTCTTACGGGATCAGTACATTTCACAAAGGGTTAAAAAATATCATCTTTGAGAGTTCGCAAACACCTGTCATGACGTATGGTTGTGAGACATGGGCGATGACTACAAAAGACAGAAAGAGAGTGTAATCACCAGAAATGAAGGCCCTAAGAACAATTGCTGGCCAGACAAGAAGAGATAAAATCAGAAATAAGAATATTAAAATAGAAATAGAAGTCTCTCCAATTTTAAATAAAATAGACGCAGCACAATTGAGGTGGCTAGGGCACCTTGAAAGAATGAAGCCTGAAAGAATAGCTAAAAAAGGATGGGAATGGAGACCGAATGGGACAAGATCACGGGAAAAACTACGAAAAAGATGGAAGGATTCAGTTGCAGAGACATTGGAGAGACACCACCTACCACCACTGGACGGACTGAGACAGCGGAAGGAATCTTACAAGATGGAAGAGAATGGAGGAAGAGGCTGAACCCACTGACAGAGTGAAAACTCGACCTGGGAGCGGATGTAAGTAAAGAATGTAAGAGAAAATTTGATAACTTTATGGATAATGATGACAGGTGTTAAGGGATATGGAACTGCCTAGTGTAGACCTTAGGGTCTCTTGCAGTCTCCTCCATTCTTATGTTCTTAAGTAAGAATCATTAGATCCCAGTTTACAGACATCCCGGTCGCAACAGATATTTTCCACAATTATTCGCCAGATAGTTTAAATTCATGTTTCATTTTAACACTCTCGAATGCGTGAGGCAGCGGTGTGATACGAAACCAATATTACGATTCATTGCGAAAGATATCGACAGTGTCATGACCTATCTGAATCAACATATATAAAGGCTGCATAACTCACCCCCAGTTTTCGAAGGAGTTCAAGGCTTCTAATATTCCCCATAACTCAAATATTTGTATATATATATATATATATATATATATATATATATATATATATATATATGTATATATATATATATATACATATATATATACATATATATACATATATATACATATATATATATATATATATATATACATGAATGTATGTATGTATAATATGAAAAATATGGGAGCAGTCTCTTGTATGCAATTAGTATTGAAGTCGACAGCATTCTGACAGTTGATAATCTTCTTATTGGTATTTTCAGGGTTTCTAACAAGGATCCGGTCATTCGAGGGGTGAGCAAAGACGAGTTTACCAGAAACACCAATATTGAATGGATGTTTTAGGTGAGCTTGTCTTTGCTCACCTCCCCCCTCCCCGAATGACTAGATCCTTGTTAGAAACCTTGAAAATATCAATAAGAAGATTATCGACTGTCAGAATGCTGTCGGTTTCAATACTCTTTGTGTGTGTATATATATATATATATATATATATATATATATATATAATTTATTACAATCAATAGCAAGTATCAAAATGCCATAATCATCACATAGTATGTGGTTCTTCATCCAAGCAAACTCGTGCTTTGCACCAACTCCACCAGTTTCCTGCTAATCAGGTTTAAGAAGGAAATCAGCAAAAATTGGTTTACCAATAGAGTGGTAAACGAATGGAATAGACTTAGTAACCATGTAGTGAGCGCTGAAACAATTGAGTGTTTTAAGAGAAGGTAAAGCATATGGAACTGCCTAGTATAGGCCTAATGGTCTCTTGCATGCTCCTCCATTCTTACGTTCTTATGGTCTTATCAGCTATTGTATTCTTCAGGTACACTTTAATACAATCACTCTTAACGCTGAGAGGGGATCAAAGGCGTGGGGGCAACTTCTACGCGAATTTGACCCCGTCTCTCTCTTGTCTGTGCACTGACACAGCAACTGGACTGCCCTCTTGTTCTGTAGCCACGCTCCCTCTCCCGGTCTCTTAGCTTTGGGCAGGGTCAACTCCACGGAGTGCGAATGGCCCCCGTTCAACCAATGTCAATCATCCAGCCATTGAGGTGACAAGGTATTAATCCAATAATTGTATTGCACACACAGACACAGACAGGTACATACACATACACACACGCACACATACATGATCTCTGGGCTCTCATTCGGGAGGGTAGTAACTATTGATCATGGGTCCAATACGTGATCCAAGACCATGGCGAATCACACACACACTGTCCTAGAAATATTCTCTCGTTATTGTAAATAATGCGAATTTAGATTATATTGACCACCTAGTAGAAACTACCCATTCTAAAAAGGGAATCATATATGAGGACGAGGAATATATGAGAAAGCATATATGAGGAATCATAGTAAATATGAGGACATTTTTATTATGAGTTCTGTTTTGATGTAAAAATAGCCAGAGAGCAGCACACGACCTGCTTGGGGAATTCATTTCATTCTTGAAATTAATGACATCACTGTCTCGGCTCCCCTAAAGAATTTGGAATCGTAGCTTCAAGTCAGGGATTTAAAAAATGAAGACCAAAATACACACACAAACACACACACACACACAC
>NC_134784.1:13226938-13249438 GCF_046742065.1 Oratosquilla oratoria
CAAACACACACACACACACACACACACACACACACACACACACACACACACAAACACGCACACACAAACACAAGCGCGCACCCACACACACACACACACACACACACACACACACACACACACACACACACACACACACACACACACACACACACACACACACACACACACACACTCTCTCTCTCTCTCTCTCTCTCTCTCTCTCTCTCTCTCTCTCTCTCTCTCTCTCTCTCTCTCTCTCTCTCTCTCGGTGGCGCGGTTGGTAGAGTCCCCGACTGTCACTACGGCTGTCCGGGTTCGAATCCTGCCCAGGGCTGAAATAATTTCAGTATTGCTGCCCTTCGAGTCGTTACTCTAACTCTAGTGGGCGGGGAGTTGGGTGTGTGTGTGCGTGTAAGGTCACAGCATTACCCATAGATCGGTCATACGAGCTCTGAGCTCTCTTCTGGGAGGGAAATAGCTTTCGATCACAAGTCCAACACGTGATCCAAAGACCATGTTGAATACACACACACACACACACACACAAACACACACACACACAGATACATACACACCATACAACACACCTTTCAAACATGCACACACACACACACACACACACACACACACACACACACACACACACACACACACACACACACACACACACACACACACACACACACACACACACCTCTCATGGCGCTGTGGTTAGAGCTCTGGCCTGCCACTACGGAGGTCCGGGTTCGATCCTCGCCCGGGGCTGAAATAATATCAGTATCGCAGCGCTGAGGGGTGTTACTCCAACTCTCGTGGGCGGGGAGTTGGGTGTGTGTGTGTGTGCAAGGTCATAGCATTACCCATAGATCGGACCTACGAGCTCTGAGCTCTCTTCCAGGAGGGAAATAGCTGTCGATCACGAGTCCAACACGTGATCCAAAGACCAAGTGAATACACACACACACAAACGCACGCGCCTACACACACACACACACACACACACACACACACACACACACACACACACACACACACACACACACACACACACACATACATACAAACATGCACATACACACAGCCCAGGCAAACAAACGTACAAACACACAAGTAGGTGCAGAAGTACACAGTCAAGCACTCCAGTAGCCACACCCACAAATACACAGTTGTTTGCCTACCCGGACGCGAGGGCAACCGGGGACTGATCGCCTGCCTACCGGGATGTTGGGGTGACCAGGACCGCATTCATTAGAAATATTCACAAGTAATCAAACATTTGCTCATACAAGCACGCATTCGAGCACACAAAAATGTGTTCACACAGGTACTCAGCAGCCAATCTTACCAGCAAGCCCATCCGCAAACAAACGGTTGCCTATCCTACCGGGACACTGGGAGTGAACATAAAGGTGGTCGCTTGATAGATTTTCTCGGTGACAGTTACCTAGTTCAGCATGTAAATGAGTCCACAAGACATGGAAACTTACTCGATCTGTTGATCACTAGCTGTGAAAGCATGATAACCGATGTAGAAGTTGGTGAAACTATTGCAAATAGCGGTCACATATTTGTTAGATTCTAACTGCTAAAATTTTTTAGAATAGATACTTGTGTATCTAAAATACCCGGTTTTAGTAAAGCTCAGTTCATAGGACTACGTCAGGAGCTTCAGCTTACAGATTGGGGGGGGGGGGAATTAAGCGAAAATCCTGTAGATCAGATGTGGGAAATATTTCAAAATACGCTCACTAATATGATTCATACTTACATCCCGTTTAAGGAAAGACGCCCCCTATATCAGGCTCGACAAGGAAACTGAAAAAAGTAATGCAGAAAAGACACAGGCTTAGAAGAAATACAAGTGCTTGGGTGCACCTAATGGCTATCAAAGTTATGTAATAATACAGAGATTGAAAAAAGAATATAGAAAAACGAAAACGACAATACGAAATTAATATCGCTGATAAATCCAAAGAGAATCCCAAAGAATTCTATAGCTACATTAAAGATAAAAAGGTTATTAGGAATCACATTGGCCCACTATCATTTGTTGGCGGTCAGCTTGAATATTCAAATGAAGGAATGTATAATATTTTAAACAGCTATTTTAGCTCAATATTCATAAACGAAACACCTCAAAGTGAACTCCAAACTGAAACCTGTGAAAAATCTAGGGTGAACTTACTACGGTAAATATAACAAAATAAAAATAAAAAGGTGTATAAAGAAACTCAAAATTAATAAAACACCAGGGCCTGACAGTTGGCATCCAAGAATCTTAAAGGAAACGAAAAATAGGATTTTTGTTCCATTAGAAATTATTTTCAAGAAATTCATCATATCCGATGTCCCAAGAGAATGGAAGTTAGCTAACGTTACTCCCATATTCAAAAAAGGTGACAAAAAGAAACCAAATAACTACAGGCCTATAAGCTTGACTTGAATCGTAGGAAAAATTATGGAAACTATCATCAGAGATGCTATCGAACATCATTTAGAAAGTAATTGTTTGATAAATGATAGCCAGCATGGATTCCGACGGAAACGTTCTTGCATGACTTCCTCGAATTCTTCAACACAGTCATCTCGAATTATGACAAAATAAACAATATATATTTGATATATCTAGACTTTTCAAAAGCTTTTGATACCGTCCCCCACGAAAGACTACTTACTAAATTAGCTTCACACGGAGTAAGTGGTAACCTATTAAGTTGGACTAGAAATTGGTTGAGTGATCGAAAACAGAGAGTTGTTCTAAATGGCAAAACTTCTAGAACGAAAAATGTTACGAGTGGAGTTCCTAAGGGTTCCGTTCTTGGGGCACTTCTATTCATAGTATATATGAATGATATAGACCACGGACTAAAATCTATTGTCTACAAATTTGCTTATGATACAAAACTGTGCGGAATGGCGATTGATCACTTAAACCAATTCGATATCCAAGAAGATTTAGATAGATTACAGAAATGGTCTGAAAAGTGGCTAATGAAATTAAACACAAGTAAATGCAAGGTTATGCACAATGGTAAAATTAACAGTAATTACAATTACAAGTTATTTGGAAGTTCGTTATCAAAATTGGATAGTGAAAAGGATCTATCAGTAACGATCTCGAGTCATCTAAACAGTGTATTTCAGCCTCTGAGAAAGCAAAAAAAAA
Source organism: Oratosquilla oratoria (assembly GCF_046742065.1). Taxonomy (NCBI): domain Eukaryota; kingdom Metazoa; phylum Arthropoda; class Malacostraca; order Stomatopoda; family Squillidae; genus Oratosquilla; species Oratosquilla oratoria. The sequence continues at coordinate 13,230,087 of NC_134784.1, forward strand.
AAAATCCATGACTGATTGCGCGATATTTTGACTTCAAAAGTCCATCTCTCATTAACAAGCTATATGAATTGTTAGTTCGTCCACATTTGGAATATGCTGTTTCCGTATAGTCACCAAATCTCATTTAAAGACATTGACAGATTGGAAAAAGTACAACGACGAGCCACAAAACTGATTCTATATATAAAAAAATAAATCATGCGAAAATCGGCTAAAACATATGAATCTGTTTTCCCTAAAAATAGCGTAGACTCATAAGTGACTTATACAGGTCTTTAAGATTCTAAGGGGAATTGACAACATCAAAAGTGACAAAAATTTCACACTGAATGAGAATCCGACAAGAAATAATGATCTCAAACTGTCAGGAAATGAATTTAATTTGGAGGTGGGTTGAAACAACTTTGCCAACCATGTAGTTAATGAATGGAATAAACTTCCTGCAGAGGCAGTGCAATGTAGTTCAGTTAGAAGCTTTAAGATTTGTTTAGATAAACACCTAAGCAAGATGCTGTAACGCCTGCCATTTAATCTATATTATTTGTTTATTTGTTTGTTGTTATTTGTTTGTTTATTATTATTTGCTTGATTTTCATTTGTTATTAGTTATCTGTATATCTATTATTATTTACTATTTACCTGTTTGTTTATTCTTTAACTATACCCATGCACTGACACACACTAACATACACTAACACACACTAGCACACTAATATGTACTTACACACACTAACATATACTAGCACACATTAACATACAATAACACACACTAACAGACATTAACACATAATCACATACGTTAGCATACACTAACACGCACTAACACATACCAACACACTAACACACACAAACATACGTAACACACACTAACAAACACTAACACGCACTAGCACATACTAACATACACTAACACGCTTACATATCATAACACGCACTAACACACAATAACACACACTAACATGCACTAACACACACTAATATAAAAAACACACACTGACATACACGAACATATACAAACACGTTTACATATTATAACACGCACTAACACACACTAACATACACTAACATACAAAACACAGAATGACATACACTAACAGACATTGAAATACACTAAGACACACAGATATACGCTGAGACACACACACACTAACATACACTAACAAACACTAACATGCATTTACACACACTAACATATGATTACATAACCAAAGACTCACTAACAAACACTACCACACACTAATACACACTAATACACAGTAGCATACACTAGCGCACACAAACATACACTAACACACACCAAAATACACTAACATACACAGGCAACACACTAACACATACTAGCACGCTAACACACACTAGCATTCACTAACACACATATACACACACCAAAATATACCGACAAATACTAACACACACTAACATACACTTACGTAAACTAAGACACTAACAAACACTGCCACACACTAATATACACTAACACACACAAATACACTAATATACACTGGCACAGATTAGCGAACTGACACACACTAACATACATTAACATACACCAAGACACACTAACATACACTAATATAAATATACACTAACATACACCGACACACACTAAAACACACTAACATACACTAACTCGCACAAAAATACACTAACATACTTTGAAACATACTAAATCATACTGGCACACACTAATATATACTTCCACATATTAGCATACACTACACTAACACACACTAACACACACTAACACAAATTAACACATACTAGCACGACTCGGTGGCGCGGATGGTAGAGTCCCCGACTGTCACTACGGCCGTCTGGGTTCGAATCCTGCCCAGGGATGAAATAGTTTCAGTATCGCTGCGCTTCGAGTCGTTACTCTAACTCTCATGGGCGAGGAGTTGGGTGTGTGTGTGCGTATAAGGTCACAGCATTACCCGTAGATCGGTCATACGAGCTCTGAGCTCTCTTCATGGAGGGAAATAGCTGTCGATCACGACTCCAACCCGTGATCCAAAGACAAAGGTGATACAAACTAACAAACCTTAACACGAACACTAACACACTCTAACATATACTAACACGCACTGACACATACTATCACACTACTACAGCACTACAAACTCACATGCTATTGCTCACTGTGGTACACCCTTTCATACACGACCACACACTATCACATTCTATCACACTCACACAAACACATACTATCACACTCTACCACACACTATTACACATTCACTCACACTCTATCGCTCACTGTCATACACAAGCACGCCTTATCACACACTATCACACTCTGTCACACACACGCAAACACTTGATCAGTCATTCGTTCACTCGCACATGACCTGACCTGACTGCAGGTCGTGGAGAGTCTAGCCGACTGACCGAATTCAACGTCACAGATTGTGTCGGTCACTCGTCGACGATCTGGATATGCGTTTCTTTTTTCTATGTATACCTGTGTATACCTGTAATTGGTTACATGTACACAGGTGATCGTGTATGTATGACATACATGCATGTATCTATATGTCTAAGTCTAAATAAAAATATTCTTCTAAAAAACGCTGTGGAAGTCGGGGACAGGTTGAATTACTGTGACACTTTGTCCTAAAAATATTCTTGAAAAAGTGCTTGGGTAAGTCGGGGTCAGGTGGTATTCTTCTTCTTCTTCTTCTTCTTCTTCTTCTTTTCTTCTTCTTCTTCTTCTTCTTCTTCTTCTTCTTCTTCTTCTTCTTCTTCTTCTTCTTCGCGTTCTTCTTCTTCTTCTTCTTCTTCTTCTTCGCGTTCTTCTTCTTCTTCTTCTTCTTCTTCTTCGCGTTCTTCTTCGCGTTCTTCTTCTTCTTCTTCTTCTTCTTCTTCTTCTTCTTCCTCTTCTTCGCGTTCCTCTTCTTAGCGTTCTTCTTCTTCTTCTTCTTCTTCTTCTTCTTCTTTTTCTCCTTCTTCCTCGCGTTCTTCTTCGCGTTTTTCTTCGCGTTCTTCTTCGCGTTCTTCTTCGCATTCTTCTTCGCGTTCTTCTTCTTCGCGTTCTTCTTCGCGTTCTTCTTCGCGTTCTTCTTCCTCGAGTTCTTCTTCCTCGCGTTCTTCGCGTTCTTCTTCCTCGCGTTCTTCTTCCTCGCGTTCTTCTTCGCGTTCTTCTTCGCATTCTTCTTCGCGTTCTTCTTCGCGTTCTTCTTCGCGTTCTTCTTCGTGCTGGGGATCCCGTGTTGGGGTTCCGCTCCAAGGACGAGGCCGAAGGGGAAAACGAGGGATTAGAGCGTGGAAAGCTGCGGCCGTAGGCCGCTGTTTGCGCAGCCAAGCCCCCGGCGAAGCCCGAGAGGGCGAACCCCGCGGCTTGTACTTATATAAATATTATGTATATAAGAACAACCTACAAATAATAGCCAGACGTCTTCCCAAGAAACCGCAAAAGTTCCCCAGAGAAAAAAAATCCTCGATTTCCTCGGGAGTCGTTGGCGGAGGACCGAAGACTCCGACAGAGTCCGACAGGATCCGACAGACTCATAATTTTTACACAGTAACACACACAACAATGAAAAAACAGTAACCTAAACTCCCACAAAGCAATCTTTTCCAATCAACATTAAACTAAATATCTGGCCATTCTTCCCCTTTTACTTAAATCACTCCAAAGGTCTAGCAAGCCCGCTAAAACGAAATGAACATCGGTCAACAAGTTTCTCCCTAAAAGACACAAACCAATGAACTTTTGGATTTGAGCATCGACAATCCTACTGCCCATAAGTGGTATATTGTTAAGCCCCTTCATGGGAGACAAAACCCGCTGCAACAAAACGGGATTAAGTTAAGAGGAAGTGAGGCATCTAAGTGGGGTCTTCTGTCGCAGAGAACTTGGTGCGACATTTGTGTGTAAACAACGGTAGTAATAATACATGAGGAAGAAATAGCAACTAGCGGTTAGACTTTGAATACATACACACATACATACATACATACATACATACATACATACATACATGCATACATACATACATACATACATACAATACATACATACATACATGCGTAGATACATGTATACATACATACATTCATACATACATACGTGCACACATACATACGTACATACTGTACATACATACATACATACGTACGTACATACAATACATACGTACATACATACATACATACATACGTACACACGTACATACATACGTACATACATAATTACATGCATACATATATACAATACATACGTACGTACATACATACATATATACATACATACATACATACATACGTTCATACATACATACATACATATATACAAATATATTTATAAACGTACATACATCATACATACATACATACATACATACATACATATACATATATACATACATACGTACATACTCATACATACAAATATACTTACAAGCGTACATACCTACATACATACATACATACATACATACATGCATACATACATACGTACATACAAATATACTTACAAACGTACATGCATCATATATACATACATACTTACATACATACATACGTACATACAAATATACTTACAAACGCACATACATTACACATACATACATACATACCTGTACATGTATGAAAATGTGAAAATCTATTCTCTGTCGAATCATTCAGAAATTGTATGAAGATTGTTTCCTTCGCAGTGGGACTTCTCTTTAGCCAAAACTTAGTTTAGGCTTAGCTAAAATAAAATCTTACAAATAGTCACAAGTATGAGCGAATGAATATAAGGAGAAGAACCGACTTGTCATTGTACTTAGCCCCATTGTCTCCACCAACCTTCCCTTCCTCCTCCTCCCCCCCCGCCACTATTTCTACATTGCGCCACACTCCTCCCCTCCCCCTTTGTTCCCCATTTACAATCACACCCATCACACGGCACCCAGTTATCCCTATTCATTGTGCTCGCTTCATTAGCCATCGTCAATTACCCCTTACGTATCGATCCTGAATGCAAAGGAATAATAAGCATATTGTTCAACTACCATTGCACAGATTGAAATGGGGGTGATATGCGATTCCTTGCAACAAATAAGAAAAAGAATTATGGTCATCAATTTAAATTAAAAATTATACGAACTTGTTGCATTAGTTATCTTTTATATTATGTTAAATAGTGTATAAACTAATAGTTACTACCATCTTTTGTGTTTGTCTGTGGAATGAGAATGATACACAAAAACATTCTACAATGCAGTTCAACAAAATGATAGTAATGAATTGTACACTCATCGACAAAACTGACGTCTACGATATATATAATTTGCAGTATTTGTAGGAAAATTAATGTGAAAAAATAAGACAGCATGAAATACAGTTATTTCCAAGTTGATTTGAAGTCGGTGCATACATACATACATACATACATACATACATACATACATACATACATACATACATACATACATAATACATACATACACTTGAAGTGAAGAGATTCTCTTAAAAAACGAAGACTGCCGCTGAGTATATGGTCACTGTGTGTGTGCGCTCCTCAGAAGGTTATATCTCTTTTTCCAGCTTATTTGATATAAACACATATATAGTCTGTGCGTTTCAAGAAGTCCGTTCAGAGTGTGGCATACGTCGTGATCTTCTACTAGCCATGCTGCCAAATCAACGTTGATACATTTCTCTCTCTTATTTCCCAACTGTGTGCTATTTGAAATATCTTTTTGTATATTCTGTATATAGTAAAGGAAGTTGTAGAGTAAAATGAGTATAATTTTTTTAGGATTACAACAACGATTACCCGCCCCATTCCATCTGTCTGACCTGTGACACCTCGCCGTGGCAACATGGGGGAGAAAAAAGCGCATGTTGCCACGTGTCATAGGATTTATTCAAATCGTTGTTATAATCCTGAATATTATAATCATTATACTATACAGCTTCCTTTACTATAAACAGAATGAAAAAATTAAATAGCACATAGATAAGAAATAAGAGAGAGACATATACTTAGGTTGATTTGGCAGTATGGCAAGTAGTAAACCACGATGTATGCCACACCCTGAACGGACTCCTTGGAGCGCACAGACTATAATTGGATATGAACTCACTCGGCCCTCAGTCTTCAACCCTTTCATTGCCATGCAAAGTTTACACATTTATTTTTACTATCAACAGGTTTAATTTAGTTTACCCATGAAGAACCACAAAGCAACAAAAGGCTTAAATCAATCTCAGTTAATATTTCTCCTTTTCTTCACGATTTACAAAATTGTTCTGACTGCAGACCAGGTGATTTTTATTCCACCAAGAGAATATTTACGTAATACATACATACATACATACATACATACATACATACATACATACATACATACATACACATACATATATGCATACATACATACATACATACATACATACATGCATGCATACATACATACACACATATATACATACATACATACATACATGCATACATACATACACTGTACATAATGTACATACATACTGTACTCGTACATACATGGACAGAGAGAAGGCTAATTCTCCCATCTGTTGTTCTGTTCCTCTCTTGCATCTATCGGGAGACTTAAAATATCTGGTTACGACCAACGACTTAAACCATAAATCAATAAGAGATTAATTATTGTCTATGCTGTATTGATACCGGAGAGTTTAAGATTCTCTCTTCTGTCTTCTAAGTCATGTTTGTACCTGGTACATATGATCTTTATTTCCATGCTGAATCAGTGGTTCATTGCTGGTGGGTAACCCAAATGGAGACGAGATAGTGGGATTCTTATGTGCCTTAGGAGCTTTTTCTCTTCCGTGATTGTCTTTGAGACCTGAAATGGAGTTGTTTATACATATACTTGTACTTATATATATGCATATATATATATATATATATATATATATATATATATGTAAATATGTATATACATATACAAATGCATATACATATACATATAGGCTATACATATATACAAGTCTGCTGGCGCTCGACATTACAAAATGTCATTATAAGAATGTCAATGCATCCTTCTTTACATGATCTCTCGGGCATCTCTGTGAAAATCCGTGAGTGTGTGCGCTTCAGCCTCGGTGTGTGTGTGGGCGAAAGGATGTCTTTACCAAACCATGAATAGTAATTTTCATATAAATACGATAGTGGCTGTTCCTATGCATGCAGAATCACTTGGTGGCAAAACGCTGAGATGACCCGGCACCGCGCTCTGGTGCAGGGGCTCTTCCATGGGCCCGCCAGTCCCTTCACGTCATCATAGGAGGAGGAGGAGGAGAAAGAGGAGGAGGAGGAGGAGGAGGAAGTGGTTGCGACCACCAAGTACATACCTGTTACTCTACCCGATGCGGTGCAATAATATAGTACACACACACACACACACACACACACACACACACACAGCTCGATGGCGCAGTGGTAACGATCGCGGCCGCCACTACAAGGGTCCGGGTTCGAATCCCTCCCAGAGCTTGAATAATTTCAGTATCTCTACGCTGCGAGTCTTTACTCCAAATCTCATGGGCGGGGAGTTGTGTGTGTGTATGCGTGTAAGGTCACAGCATTACCAATAGATCGGTCATATATGAGCTCTGAGCTTTCTTCCGGGAGGGAAATAACTGTCGATCACGAGTCCAACATGTGATCCAAGACCATGGTGAACCAAACACACACAGACATATACATATATATATGTGTGTGTGTGTGTGTGTGTGTGTGTGTGTGTGTGTGTGTGTGTGTGTGTGTGTGTAAATGATAATAATAATGATAGGTTTATTGAGATTGCAGTGATACACTGGCAATAATACAATAGAGTAATACAGTAATTATAAGAGTGATATGCTTAGTCTAAGTTTTATAATGAGTTTATTGTGCGAACAATGGATGGAATAGCACTGTTCTTGTATCGGTCAGTCCTCGGTGCTCTGATGGGTTTGATCTTGTTAGAATGTCGTGTTGCGTGGCGGGTGGTTGTGGTGTCAGGTGGGAGGAAGTGACGGTGACGTGGGTGGAACATTAGGTCCTGTCCAAACTTACTCAGTGCCTCACTGTGCTTGTCGGACACTCTTGGCAGGCTGAGGGTGGTGAGGGCGTGTTCGTATCCCTCATACTGACCACCCAAGATAATTCTGCACGCTCTTCTTTGTACTTTCTCTAATTTGCTCCTCTGTGTGATGTTGAGTGATGATGACCAGGCCGGGGAGACGTACATGAGGGTGGGGAGTACGAAGGTGGTGTAGACTCCCTTTAGATCTGGTGATGGGGTACCAAGGGACCTCAATCTGCGCAGCATGTAGAGTTTGTATGAGGCTGTCCTGATGATGTTGTTGATGTGCTGGTTCCAGTTAAGGTGGTCGTCTAATGTGATGCCAAGTAGCTTGGCGGACTGGACCACCTGAAGGGAATGGGTTCCTAGTGATAGTTGAGGTGGTGCCACCGCCTGTTTGGATGTACATACGTGTATGACCACGGTCTTGCTGTGGTTAACTGTCACATTGCTGCTCTCGGTCCACGCTTTAAGGTTGTCTAAGATGTTTTGCAGTGAAGAATAGTCAGGCTGTGTTGATGGGAATGCCAACTGTGCAGTCATCGACGTATTTCCATCTATGTTGGGTGTCCAATAATGCATCATTTATGAGGATGAAGAAGCACAGTGGTCCCATCTTGGTCCCTTAAGGGACCCCACAGGTCAGGGGGAGGAGGGAGGATGTCGATCCTTGGTACCTCACTGCCTGTTGACGTCCGGTCAGGAAGTCGGCTAGCCATGCTTCCAGGTGTGGTTGGATCACCAGTTGTATGGCTTTGGAGATGATAATGTTATGGTCAACAAAGTCAAACGCTTTCTTGAAGTCAATAAAGGTCAAGGCTAGAGAAGTATTGCGCTTGTCTAAGTGGCTGTGCAAGAAGTCCAGCAGATTAACAAGATAGTGAGTTGTGGAGGAGGATTTCATGTTGCCATACTGTTGGATATCGATTTGATCTTTAATTTTGTTGTATACTGAGTCAAATACAAAAACCTCACAGATAAGGCTTGGGATTGGGGTGATGGCAATAGGTCTAAGGTCGCTTAGTGACCGTGGGTTCGGACATTTGGGGATGGGAGTGATATATGAAATTTTCCAGTCACTGGGGCAGGAGTTTTGACTCAGTGAAGCATTAATTATGGAGGAAAGTGGGAGGGCAAGTTCTGGGGCAAATTCTTTGTAGATTTTGATAGGTAGATCAGAAGGTGTTGTAGATCTGTTATACTTTAATTTACTTAGTTTAGTGGCAACGTCAGCCTCCTGGACAGGGACAGGGGGTGAGGGGGAGGGGAGGTAGGCAGGTAGGCCGGAGAAGTTAAGGGGGGGGTAAGGTCTGTCAGATAGAAGCAAAGTGAGTATTAATCTCTTGAGCAGCTAAGTCAGGTGGTGTGAGGCGCAGGGCAGGTGAGAGGCCTGATTCTTTTGTAGCCCGCAGATAGCCTTGATCTTACTAAACCACTGACTGTTATTTTGTTGTTTGAGGTGTTCTACTTTATTAGGGTAGTACGAAGACTTTACAATACTTATCTCCTTGATGACTTTATTTCTAAGGTACCTGAAGAGGGGTCGATCAGTGTAATATGCCCTGTTGGGTTGTTTAATGTGTGTGTGTATTCACTTGGTCTTTGGATCACGTGTTGGACTCGTGATCGACAGCTATTTCCCTCCCGGAAGAGAGCTCAGAGCTCGTAGGTCCGATCTATGGGTAATGCTATGACCTTTCACACACACGACCCGAAGCGCAGCAGTACCGAAGTAATTTCGGCCCTGGGCAGGATTCGAACCAGGAGCTGCGGGCCACTTTCGTGGCAGCTCAGCGTTCTACCAACTGCGCCACCGAGTGTGAGTGTGCGTGTGTGTGTGTGTGTGTGTGTGTGTGTGTGTGTGGGTGTGGGTGTGTGTGTGTGTGGGTGGGTGTGTATATAAATGTATAAATATATATATATGTATATATATATATATATATATATAAATATATATATATGTATATATATATATATATATAATACACTGAATGATTCCCAGTGAACAGATTAACATCTTTTCAACCACAAACCACTTTTAATTCCATGCTATCGCAGTCGAGACTGACGAGAAGCTCGAAGGAAGCATATATTGGAAATTGAAACGTGGTCGAGCCGAGGATTCGAACTCAACTTGGACGTTACAAAGTGTCAATATCGAGAAAGGAGTACGACAAGGCGATATAATTTTATCCAAATTATTTACAGCTTGCTTGGAAGAGATTATCAGAATGTTGAGTTGGAAAGAAAAAGATTTGAAGATTAATGGCGAATATTTGAACCACCTAATATTTGCGGATGACATTATTTCTATTTCAGAAAGAGCAGAAGACTTGCAAGATATGCTGAATGATCTGAATAAAGAAAATCTCAAAGTAGGTTTAAAAATGAATAAGAGTAAAACAAAGTAATGTTCAACACAAAAGTTCAAAGAGATTAATCGATGGTGAAAGTGGCCAAAGATCATGATAATGAAATAAAAAGACGTATTACAATTGGTTGGAAAGTCTTTGGTAAGAATAATAGAATACTGAGAAGATATCAACATTTATGTTTGAAACGTAAAGTTTACAATCAATACATTCTACCAGCAATAATCTACGGGTGCGAGACTTGGAAACTACGAAGGCGATGGAGTCAAAGCTAAGGAATGCACAGAGGAGAATGGAGAGAATAATGGGAATAACGCTGAGAGACCAAAAGAGAGCAAGCTGGTTGAGAGAGCAGACTAGAGTGAAAGATATTGTGGAGGCGGTAAAAGAGTGGAAGTGGATTTGGACAGGTAAGTTAGCGCCAACGACTGATGAGCCATGGATCAAGTTTGTTACTGAGTGGACGCCGCGAGATGGAAAGCGTGGAAGAGGGAGACCAGACAAAAGGTGGAGAGATGAGATAGAGAAGTTTTCAGAAGTGACATGGCAGAGGTTGGCGGGATCGTGAGAATCGTGGAATGCTATGAAAGAGACCTTTGTTCAGCATCGAACTCAGGATGGATGATTATATATATATATACATATATATATATATATATATATATACATACACCTGATGTAAATCGCCAGTGATGGCGCATGTCATTACAAATATTGTCCGACAGTCAAACGAGGCCTCGGTTTGAGCCCCGAGGTGAATGTCGGAAATTTTTGGTAATATATTTATTTATATATATATATATATATATATACAGTATATATATATACATATATATATACCTATGTATGTACATATATATATGTGTGTGTGTGTGTGTATACATATATATGTATATATATATATATATATATATATATATATATCAATGGAAGAAGGGAACAGATTTTTTACTATGCAAGTAGAATTGAATACTTTTACGGTTGATCATTTTCTTCTACGTATTTTCCAGTTACCTAACTCTATCTCTTCTGTCTGAGTGATGAACTAGTTCACGAAATGTAGCCATACATTTTTCGACGTTTCATCTTCAAGGAAACATCTTCAGGAATCTGTAAAAACCAATTACAAAATAGTGCAAAGATAACAAACATGAATAACAAATTGTACCTGAACAACAATTGTATATCAAATGGGGTACTTCAAACATTAAAGGGGTACCTTCTACGTGCTACTCACTACATATGTACCCTACTGACCTCACCTCATTCCGAGCATGCGGGCTGATCTCATAGTTGGTGGTAAAAGGAGAGGTTAGATTGAAAGTGTGTGTGGGGGGGGGGGGGTAGGAGAAAGGGTTTTGAAGGACGATGGGTTTCTTATAGTTTTTCGTAATACTTAATTCAATAATTATCATGAATATATTTATTTAGATCTATCTCTCTATATACTAAGAGCTTTTCCCCACTTACAAGGGAGATCTAAGCCGGAGGAATTAATCACCTATTCCCGCCCATTTCACTCCCCTACCCCACGTTTTCCACCCCTCCCATCTCAGCTTCTCATGGATACTTAATTAGTATACTTAATTACTTAATATACTTGATATACTCAGAATATTTGAAATAAGTATACCGTAGAGGTCATATCTGATTGTATATTTATTGATGGAGATTTTTCTCGAATTGTCATTGCTTCTAGCAATAACGATCTACGGTATTCCTCGTTGCTAGCAATTTTTTGTGGATTTTTCCTACAACTCCTCTCTGTTAATATCTTTATTGTGATATTGTTCCATGTGGTGTTTTATCACTCCACCTTCCTAATGCATTGTTAAGGCCATACGAAATGTAGTCTTAGCCGACACTAACAGGAAATAAGAAAACAAAAATGTAAGCAGAGGCCCAGGATGGCTTTTGATTCTGCTAAATAAGTCACATCTGCCCCCTCCTACACACACGTAAATAAATAAATAAATAAATGAAGAAATAAATAGATAAATAAAAGTCTGAAGATATCACTCCAGAACTGAAGGTAACGGATGTTTGTCAGGCGGGTCTGACCTGTGGGTCTTCTCTGCCAGTTTCTGTTGAGTATCCAGTTAGAGGCGGATGGGATGAAAAATGGGGACGCCGATTAAGAGAAGTGGCCTTGCTCTGGATGTGCTGTGTCTTGCTGCATTGCTTCTGACCCGAGGCAGTGTGCGGGAGATGGGGGATGATGGTGGAGGGGATGGGAGTGGATGCGTGCCTTTTGACTTGGCTACCTCCCTTATAAGGGGGAAGAATCCCTTGGTATATAGATAGATAGATCCTGTAAGACATCCCACCAGGCTTTGTGGCTTTCCCAATACCTTAGGTCTCTAGAAGTTTACATGCCTACTTCACTTCCACATTTATGATATACAACACAGCGTTACTAATCACTCCTTTCTCCTACACAATGCTACTTTTCGGTGTGCGTGTGTGTGTGCGTGCGTATGTTTGTGTGCGTGTATATATGTCTGTGTGTGCGTGTGTGTGCGTGCGTGTGCTTGTATGCGTGTATATGTATCTGTGTGTGCGTGTGTGTGCGTGCGTATGTTTGTGTGCGTGTGTATGTGTCTGTGTGCGTGCGTGCGTGTGTTTGTGTATATGTGTATTTGTGTATGTGTGTGTGTGTGTGTGTGTGTGTGTGTGTGTGTGTGTGTGTGTGTGTGTGTGTGTGTGTATGTATATGTGTGCGTGTATACGTGCGTGTATGTGTGTGGCAATGATGATAAGAATGATAAGAGGAGGAAAATGAAGAAGAAGAGGAGGAGGAGTTTCCCACCTTGCTACAAGCCGAGTGCTTAGGGAACTTCTGCCCTTTCGTAAATGACAGTCAAGTCCAGCTAATATGTCGGTATTGAGCTACACAGCCTCATCACCTGATCAAGTTATTTGGACGTGAATCTCTATTGTAGTGTACAGGAAGTCAAAGCTTTATTATGCATAAACGAATATTAATAGTAATCATAGAAAAGCACTTGAGATGTTGTATACAATCACAAATCCTCCTCAACAACGTATTATTTCATCATTGCACAAAGCTTCCCATTGCCATCCCTTATTACATTCGTAATGATTATTACCCAAATTTCTACCGAATGATATGCCTCTTTGCTAGTAACTTACATTTGAACTACTACCACTCTCAGCATAAACCGCCTCAACGCCCTGTTCAGCATCACGAGTTCATGATAAATCATCCTACATTCATGCTGTCAACAAAGCTGAAACCCTCCCCAGATGATATTGTATCTGACGTACATCACCATAAACACAGACTCCCACGAACATCATTCCCTTGCCTCCATTTTCGACCTTCGCTCCCCAACAACCAGACCCACTCATCGCCCTTGTTCCGCTTCCCCTATCCTTCCCTTCTCCTTCCCCTTCCCCTCCCCTTCCCTCATCCTTCCCCTTCCCTTTTCTACTCCTGCACACACATCCTTCTATCCCCTTCATAATCTCTCTCCTTCCCTTTCCCCTCCTCCTCACCTCCCTTCCACCTCTACCTTCCCTCCACTTCCCCTCGCGTCCTTCTCCCCCTCTCCCCTCCCTTCCCTCCCATCCCCTTCCCCTCCCCTCTCCTCCCCACTAACGCCGCCACCACCAACAGACCAAAGCTCACCGCAGGTCTGGGCGGGATCCAGTCTGACAAAATTCCCTGGATGACATTATAATCTGGAAGCGGTGGCGAGGAAAACTATTACAAGGGAGAGCCAAGTCCCTAGGGCCTAGGGGAAACTCGGAGGGGGCTAGGGGAAAGTCGGAGGGGGCTAGGGGAAAGTCGGGGTGGGTTGGGGGGATTTCAGAGACATCAGTATGCAGCAGGGGATTTTTTTCTTCATGATTGAATTATGTAGGTTAGGAATCAGCATATTTCCCCCTGCAGGCGATTCGTCCTGAGAAAGTACATGTATTATGGCTAACATATATATGCTCCCGTGCGTTTACGCTTGTGTGTGTAGGTGTCTATGTGTGTGTGTGTGTGTGTGTGTGTGTGTGTGTGTGTGTGTGTGTGTGTGTGTGTGTGTGTGTGTGTTTGTGTGTATGTTTTTTTTTGTGTGTGTGTTTGGTACATGTATGAATACTGAATAAGTTTGAGGAGGTTCCAGCCACTTCCACACTGGTCTTTTTATATATATAAATATCAGAGACAATGAAAAAAGGAGGTCGGAATTCCAAATACCTCTGTTGAGCCCTGTTAGTGTACTTCCCTACAGTTCCCGATGACACAACTATTTATAGAAAGCATCGAGGCATCTCTCAAGGTCGTCACTAATGTAACAACTCAAACTGGGTATTGTTTCAGTTCCATACCCATTGGCGGACTTAGGAGGCTGATATTGAAGATTTCATAATGGTCTAAGAAACGCGAAATAAAGGTAGATGTTATGAGTATGTGTTTAGCAGAGTAGTGATGAACAGGTAACATGTGTCTTAGAATTGGCGCTACAGTTAATTAAAGATTGGCTAGTAAAGGTACGTTTTGCTCGGTGCGATTCTCGCTCAATGACGGTCGTTCATGGCTCAATGATGATCGTCAAACGGTCTAAAACACTCAGTCTTTGTTTTTGAATGGGGTTGTGTTGCTTCGAGCTGCAAAGTACGAGGCTGATGATCATTTTAACCGAACCTATAACCAACGCGTTCACCCATAAAAGGATGCCAGGATGGGAGGGAGGATGTGCGTCACCCACCCGCTATTGTCGCCGTGGTTGTAGGCTAATAATAATCGCACCGAGCAAAACGTGCCTGAGTACATATTGCATATTAGGAAAGAAACAGAGTACTCAAGTGTTGGTGATCGTGTATAATATCATTCTATAATTTGTAAGCTCAAAGACAGTTTATCAACTTTCTGGTTCATCGTCGCGAATTTCCCCATATCAGGAGGCTAGGACGGTGCCCCTGATAGAGGATGTTGTAGCGTGGAATTTAATGAACCATGGCCTTGGTCCAACTCGCTGGCTGCGAGGTTCGAACTGCCGTCACCTCAACCTTCGCTCCAAACAGCGACACTCTGACCCGTTCGGCCAGCGAACATATCATGATACAAAGAATAATGTGTGAAATGGAGGAAAGGGTTACTTACTTCGGTGGATTTTGGACCTCTTGCAGATCCTTATCCGCCCACACCAAGCCTTTCCATCTTCTTCCGCCTTGTGCAAGAAGTTCGATCCAGTTCCTTCACGCCACCAATCTACCTCATTCGAGAGCTTCCTCTTGGTCTTCTCTCTTCCCACAAGAAGGGTTATGTAAATAATATTTTCAACCTAATTCATCAAAGCATGTGAGAAAAGGGAGAGATTATTCCTGTGTTTTGAGGATTTGGAGGATGCATATAAGAATACAAAAGAAATATGGGATATCATGAGACTGGATATAGGGAATGAATATAGAGCTTATAAAGAAATTTCATGGTTGTTATAAATTTTGTGTAAAGTGGTAGATAAAAGATGTTTGAAATAAAATCTGATTCGAGGCAGGGGTGTGTTGTGTCACCATGTTTGTTTAATTTGCATATCGATAGTGATGAGAGAAGTGAATGCAAGAGTTATGAGTAGGGGAATTAACTGAAAAGCAAATGATTAAGAATAGATAAGCAGCCCATTCTAAGCGCATAGGGCAAACGTTAAGGCTTCGGTCGCATCAACACACCTCCTGGCGTCTTCACTCTCTTTAAGTCTTCGACAATTGATCAACTTCCATATTAATTTTTTGTGCCGCACCTCTTTGCCGAAGGCCTTTTCTAGATCCAGGTATACACAATCCACCCAGCCTGCACTCTTGCGCAGTGCATCGACAGCTCTCAAATAAAAACTAACCACGTTAGTTACACATGATTTTTCTTTTATGAATCCTTTTCACACATTTTGGATACCGTGTGTGTTTGTATGTGCGTATGTACAGTATGTATGTGTGTGTGTGTATGTATGGATGTATGTATGCATGTGTGTGTGTGTACGTATGTATGTGTGTGTGTTTATATGTGTACGTGTGTACTGTATATACACTATGCTGTAGAGGCACTGGGTTGGACTGAGGAGACTGCGTGTGAGGCCGGGTAGGCCTAAATGACTAAGAAATAAATTAGCCGGAAAATAACAAGAGGAAGAGTACTGAGGTAATCATAACGAAGTAATGAAATAAGTGGATTGCCATCAGAGAATTAAGGTCACCTCAGAGGAAGGTAAGGAGATGGTGTGATGAATGAGGAACAGAGGAAGATGGATGGGTGGTGCGTAACTGCGGCAGAAGCCGTCATCTTTGCCCTACGGTGCACTTTGGGGACTATTGTGAATCGGAGAGAGGTACGGGATTCGAACCCACAACTAAGCGAATGCGAGACCAGCACGCCACCAGTGGAAGGGGACGGAAAGAAAAGGGAGAGTTTAGAAAGAAGAAATGGATGTGGGGAGTGTCATAGAAATATTACTGGGGAGAAGGGAGGGAAGGGAACCATGTAGTGGTGAATTCATGAGCTGGAAAGAGTAAGGCTGAAGGAATTGGGGAGAAAAAGATATTAGGAATGCAAAACAAAAATGTTAGTCACGTGTTGGATTCGTGATCGACAGCTATTTTCCTCCCGGAAGAGAGCTCAGAGCTCGTATATGACCGATCTATAGGTAATGCTGTGACCATACACGCACACACACACCCAACTCCTCGCCCACGAGAGTTGGAGTAACAACTCGCAGCGCAGCGATACTGAAATTATTTTAGCCTTGGGCGGGATTCGAACCTGGACCACCGTAGTGGCAGGCGGGAACTCTACCACTGTGCCATGTGTGTGTGTGTGTGTGTGTGTGTGTGTGTGTGTGTGTGTGTGTGTGTGTGTGTGTGTGTGTGTGTGTGTGTGTGTCTGTGTGTGTGTGTGTGTCTGTGTGTGTGTGTGTGTGTATGTGTGTGTGTGTGTGTGTGTGTGTGTGTGTGTGTGTGTGTGTGTGTGTGTGTGTGTGTGTGTGTGTGTGTGTGTGTGTGTGTGTGTGTGTGTGTGTGTTTGTGAAGGTATAGTGTGAAGAATACATAAAGTAGGCGGAAAAGTCCAGATTTAATGAAGAATTTCGTGGAAAGAAAGAGGGAGGAGGAGAAAGAAGAGGAAGAACCAAAGGAGGAGAAGAAGGAGGAAGAAAAGGATGAGGTGGAAGAAGAAGAAGAGGAAGAGAAGGAACAGATTTGATGAAGAAGGAAGATTAGAATGTAATGGAGTTGAAGGGAGATGAGCAGGAGTAGAGGAAACTATTTTGGAAAATTTAGAAAATATCTGAAGGTTCAACCTATAACGATACCATAAACATATAAACAAGCAAGCATAGAGCTGCTTCTAACTCAGGACAGTGGGCGGGATACAGGGATGACCGGTCATCCATGAGGAGCTAAGATGAGAGGGAGGAAGGGGTGGTGGAGGGAAGTGGAAAGGGTGGGAATAGGTCCATCATGCCTTTGACTTGGCTACCTCCCTTATAAGGTGGAAAAGCTCTTGGTATATAGAATAGAAGCTTAGAACCATGAATTGGTTAGAAAATAATCACATTTAGGTGAAGACAAAAACTAACTTTGCTATGCGAAAATTCCAATGCAGACTGAGTACGTTTAAGAAAATCTTATGTTCAATTGTGAGTTAAGAGAAGGTAGAGATAGGAGGCCTACGCCAGAAGGCGCTGAGTAGCTGCGGCCGAAACCGTCACCTTTGCCCTTTGTACTAGGACTGTTGGGGCAGTTAAGTCACTGCTTGGAATCGGGGCGAAAAGTACGGGATTCGAACCCACAACTCAGCGAATGCGAGGCCAGCACGCTTCCGATTACGCCACCAGTGTACAAAGAAGTAGCGAAATTGAATATGAACGTTTTAGATTAAGGAAAATAGAAAAGAGCGAAATAGAATAACATATATTAAGTACGTATCATATATAAAAAAAAACAAGGATTAAGTAGAACAAGATCTATATCCCCAAGAGAGAACATAAAAACATAAGAATGAAGGAGACTGCAAGAGACCACTAGGCAGTTCCATATCCATTACCACTCGTCATCCCCATCTATAAAGCTGTCTAATCGTTTCTTAAAACAACCGATAGTTTCAGCGTTCATTACATGGTTACTAAGTCTATTCCATGCGTTGACCACCATATTGGTAAACCTAAATTTCTTTAATTTAAATTCATTACTACGAGTCCTGTACTATTGTCTTAATATGATGACCTTGCTTGCGTCATCTACGTTAAAGCCTTTGATCCACTTGAACACTTCTACTAGATCACCCCGCACTCTGCGTCTTTCCAGAGAGAGTAGGTTAAGGTGCATAAGCCTCTCCTCGTATGGTATATTTCTTAGCCCATGTGTCATTTTGGTCATTATCCTCTATAGAAGTAGCATGAGAGGCAAATAGTACTGAGTGTGGTACTACTCATAGTGAGCTGTCATTATGAAAAAAAAAGGTTAAGTAAAACTCACCATAGAACATTCTGTGTAAAATATAACACAGAATAAACAGGAACAATGTGAAAATAAATATGATTAACATGGAGGTATAGTACAAACACATATGGAAAACCGCCTACAATATGTTGTGAGCCAACAATCAAATGAACACTACGCGAAGTGCCAGATGAAATGCAACACTTCACATCGGAGGTGGAAGAAGGGGGAAGAAAAATAGGAAATAGAGACACATTTGAAAAATAACAGAAACAAATGGGATTATGAGTTTTGCCAGTCCGTGGGGGTTGGAAGAAAAGAAAGGGAAAACAAAAACAAGAAATAAAAGACATGAATTGGACAAAGTAAAGGACAAAATCTCGGACGAGACTCGAAGTCATCCGTTGCAGGTCAGAGCAGGTCAGAGCAGGGCAGGGAAGGTCACGGCTGACCCTGGCAGGTAATAAACCCCGGACCAGTTCATAAGTATATACGTCAG
>NC_134784.1:13269438-13271938 GCF_046742065.1 Oratosquilla oratoria
ATTAGTTATGGTCGTGACATATTTACCATCTATCGTTATTTACATCTCATTGTGGACGATTTGCGAGGGGGCGAACGCAGGTTCTCGAGGGCTCTCCACCATGTCGACAAGTAGCGGCAAGTGCGCACCATTATTGTTTCCCGCCAAAATGAACAAAGGAACGTGCACAATGGTTCCCCCGCCGCCACTCGCTGTCAGCCTCCACAGCTTTTTGACACCTCGAAGGGCGATAACGATACTGGGGAAGCCCTTGGAGACTCTCCAGGCGCCTCTTGCCCACGTCGACGGTTGGAGAGAGGAAGGGGAGGAGGGAGAAGAGGAAAAGGAGGAGGAGGAGGAGGAGTAGGCTGTGGTGGTGGAGCAGGAGGAGGGATGAAAGGGAAGGGAGGGGAGCCAGTGAGAGAAAGATGGAGACGAAAGTCCTGCAAGGAATTACAGATTTGGTTGTTGTGGCTTTTACCAAGAAACGCTGTTGCGTCGCTGGGGTCGGGTCTGGCTGGTGTTGGGCGATCGATCAATGCAGGGGGACACCGGGAGAGGGATGGGGGGAAGGGGGGAGGGGTAGTAGAGGGACTGAGAAAGGGGAGGTTAGGTGGGGCAGGGAAGGGGAGAGGTTTTACCATCTGCCTTCACTGTCTTCCGTCCGACGGCTGTACAGACCCGCCGGACGGTGAGCGTGGAAACAATAGGAGGAACCGCCGTTGAAGTACTTGACCGAATCGATGAAGGGACAGATTCATGTCAGTTTTCCTGAGGGCGTTGGTGGTGACTGTTTAGAATCTTTCTTTTTGGACATGGTGGTCAGGATGGAGACGTACTGCGAGATATCACGCAGGTTCCATTCACTTAATATTTCTTAGCTCTAATTGTGTGCCTTGGAGGACTCCACCAAATGGGCGTGTCCTCTATCCGCAGACTTCATTCGTCCTGCCTCGGGAGATACTCAATCCATACTCAAAATACAACTAGTTGTAAAAACAAAGTAATCATATGTACGTAAAGATTTCCAAATATGGTGAAGTGGCAAATGAAACGTTAAGGAATTTTATTCAGTACCAGACGTTTCGCCCTCTTGGGCCTTCTTCACTGTAAGACCCAAGAAGCCCCAAGAGGTTGAAACGTCTGGTTCTGACTAAAACTCCATACTCTAGCCTTAACGTTTCATTTGACACCTTGCTTCCATGTAAGATAATTATAATTTGCTACCAATGATAAATCGAATGTACAAATATCAACATCAGATGAAATTTCTGCCAGACAACAAAAACGGTAAGATTGCTTTATGAAGGAAATGTGCAGGAAGAAAATATGGCAAGAAATTGCTGCAGTTGTCCCAGCTTATATTCAGCTTTAATAAGAATAAAAGGGTAATTCATTATAGCAACTGGAAGAAAGAAGAACAAATATTATGGGGACGATGGAACAAAGCAGAGATGTTTGTGCAAAAATAAATAAATAATAGAAAAATAAACATAATACCAGAACCTGGTAAAAGTGAAGATTCTACCCACAATAGTTCTAATGATGGTTGAGATTGGAGAGGAAATGAGTTAGGAGGAAAAGTCTAATAATGAAGCGATAAAGGGAAATGAGTAAATATCTATAGTAATGTACAAATCATGAATGAACGAAGAAGCAATAGTAATAGAACTTGAATGAAAGTATTCAGAAAGTGATACAGAGAAAAGAGCTGACGTCAAGAGATAGATGTTTATTGGAGTGACAAATTGAAAGGCAAGAGGGGGGCATGGCAATATTTGAAAAAAGGAAGAGGAAGCGAGGAATATACCGGATAGTTAGAAAGTCATAAAAGGAGAACACAGGGCAAGAAGGACATACAAAGAAAAATAATATAGTAATGGTAGAGAGAAGAGTGAACAAAGAGGGAGACTAAGGCAGCTCGCACACCGACGCAACCAGTTGCAAGAAACCGACCGCACGCATCTTATTTTATTTCATTTTATCAATATTATTTTTTCTTTCTTTCTTAGACATTCAGCGCGATACTGTCTTCAAGGTAGAAGTAATGCAACTGGTTGCGGCGTCGTAAGTAACTGGTTTCATGCAACTGGTTGCGTCGGTGTACGAGTTGCTTTACAGTAGTGGTGAGGCGAAAAGATAAAGAGGATTTAGTAAAGAGGGGAAGAGCCGGTGATGGATTTTCATGGAGTCAAGGAAGTTGTGGGATGAATTTTATTATAGAACTTAAAAGTATAGAACTGAATTCTGATGAAGCAACAAGAAGTGTTGTAAAGGGTTGACGGAAGGGAGAGAAACTACTAAAGGGCGCTCTAGTTAAAGAAAAAAGAAGTAAAAATAAGAAAAAGTAATTGGTAATGGAAACATCAAAGTGACGTAAATAAATGGGGAAATGGAAATTCGTAGACAAAGTAGGTAATAAACGTCTGTATGAAATGGCGAAGAGGACTGCAAATGTCTTTCGAACAAAGTTAGAAGGAGAAACGCAAGGGCTCCCTGAGAGGGAAAGAAAAATCGAGGT
>NC_134784.1:13291938-13321938 GCF_046742065.1 Oratosquilla oratoria
CTATAGTGGATTTATCCTTTATGTATTTTTCAAAGTATCTTCAGGGGATTTTATTCAGTAGATAAAGACCAACGCCTAAGAACATAAGAGTGGAGGAGACTGCAAGAGACCATAAGGCTTTCACTAGGCAGTTCCTATGTCCTTTACTACCTGTCATCCCTATCTATAAAGTTATCTCATCTTCTCTTAAAACAACCAATTGTTTCAGCGCTCACGACATCGTTACTAAGCCTATTACATTCGTTACCCACTCTGTTGGTAAACCAGTCCTTGTCCTCATACTTCAGAGGAGTGAGAACTCTTCCACTATGGTTATCATGATATATAAATATATATATATATATATATATATATATATATATATATATATATATATATATATGTATATATATATATATATATATTATTTTTTATTTATTTGTTTATTTATCTATTTAGCAAATGACAGTGTAGTGCGCGAATGAGAGAAGGTAAAAGATTTTTCATGCAGTTATTTACAAGTATGTTAAGAATTCCTTATTCTTTAGAAATTAATTAGAAATTAATTAGATCAATTGGAAAATAGAAATAAAAACAAAAATTCTTAGAAAAAAACAACGAAATCTTGTGTGAATTTGCCCTGGCTGTGCTGCAACATGCTGCAATAAGTTATCGCTTAGTCTTATCAATGTCCATAAAGCTAAAAAAGACTGATAAAAATAAAAAAGAAAAGAAAAAGGAAAAAGAAAAAATCCCGATTTATTCAAGTTGAGCAGCTAGAGGCAGGGATTATATTCGTACAATGGACGTTATATTGTTTAGGCAGGATAATTTTACACGCGGGGTCAAATATCTAATAAACCATTTATAAATATACACACCCGTGTACACACACACACGCGCACATACACACACACATACACACACACACACACACACACACACACACACACACACACACACACACACACACACACACACACACACACACACACACACACACACACAAACACACACACACACACATGGGCGGGGAGTTGTGTGTGTGTGTGCGTGTAAGGACAAAGCATTACCCATAGATCGGTCATACGAGCTCTGAGCTCTCTTCCGGGAAGGAAATAGTTGTCGATCACGAGTCCAGCACGCGATCCAAAGACCAAGGTAAATGCACACACACACACACACACACACACACACACACACACACACACACACACACACACACACACACACACACACACACACACACACACACACACACAGGAGACAGGGGATGTTATCGGAAGGTGAGATGAGGAGGAAAGAAGAAGAGGGTGGTGATAGAGGAAGGGGAAATGAGGAGGAGGTGGAGAAAGGGGAGATAAGGAAGAGAGTGGAGGGGAGAGGGGATGGTGGAGGAAGGAGAGATAAGGTGGAGGGTGGAGGGGAAGGGAGAGGGGATTGTGAAGAGGAGGGGGTGATGGAGAAAGGGAGATGAGGAGGAGGATGTAGTGGAAGGTGAGGGTGGAGGAAGGGGGAGATGAGGAGGAGGTTGGAGAGGAAGGGGAGATGAGGAGGAGGTTAGAGGGGAAGGGGAGATAAGGAGGAGGGTGGAAGGGAAGGAGGGTCATAAAGGAAGGGGAGATGAGGTGGATTGTGGAAGGGCTGGAGTGGAGATAGAGGAGGAAGAGGAGACAAGGACTAGAGTGGAGGAGAAGGGGAGAGGAAATGGTGGAGGAAGGAGAGATGAGGAGGAAGGGAGATGTGGAACGGACGTGGGGGTGAGGAAAATCGAAGATGCGGTTGGGAGTTGGTAAAGGTATAATCATTGGAAAAGGTATATGATAGAGGGAGAGAAATATCAGAGCTATTGAAGAGGAGACGCCATGGGACTTTCGATTGAAGCAAATTATGTAAATGTGCCGCGGAGAGAAATGAGAGAAAAAGAGGACGAGAAGAGAAAAAGAGAAGAATTAGATCAAGGTACCGCATGATTAAAGAACGGAGTAGGATGAAGAAAAAAGAATTATAAGGGATTCTGGTATCGAAATTTCTGCCTCCATTACCTTGATTTTAGTAGATCGAGCAGATAAAGAACGGAAAGAAAAATAAATAAATAAATAAGTAAATGAATAATGCATCAGTCTATAAAGTAGTAAGCTAATTTTTTAGAAAAGGAATACTAAAGTATGAAATTAAAAAAAAACAAGATTAGAAAAATGTAAAATTTGTGATGAAAATATAGCAATAATCTGATAGATATCAGTATATCTAAGTGCATAAGAATTTTGAACAATCTTAAGAAAAAAAAATGAGTTTGTGAGGATATCTGAATTAATGAAAGTTCTATATCATTGATATTTCGATTGCTTTCAGTAATAATAAAGATTTTACTAGACACAAGATTCTGGATTAGCTCCTAAGAAATCTCAGAGAAAATCCAGGTCAATATAAATAATCAGAGCAGGAGCTTAAAAAATGAAAGAAAAAATTTAATATGTACATACATACATACATATACCAAGGCTTTTTCCCCCTTACTAGGGAGGTAGCCAAAAAGGAAAAGGCATAAAATCATTCCCGCCCATTCCATCCCTGAAAACACTCCACACCCCTCCACCCTCCCTCCCATCTTAGCACCTCCTAGATGACGGGTCATCCCTGCACCCTGTCCACTGCCCTGGGTCAGAAGCAGTGTCGCAAGACACAGCACATCCACAGCAAGGCCGCTTCATTAAATCGGCGACCCCCCCTCTCCGTCCCACCTTTACCTCAAACCACTCACTCTCTCCATTTCTAATCCTGACACAAGCTCTTCTACTCTCATAAAAAACTCTTGACAGCTCCGAGAATCTTTACTCCTATCCCGTATATCCGCATAACCTCCCACAGTGCCTTTCTGTCTACCCTGTCGCAAGCCTTTTACAGATCCATAAAGGCCCAAAAAACATCCTTCCCCTTTCCTATAGCTTTCTCACATATCTGTCTTACCACAAAAATCTGATCTACACAACCTCTACCTGTCCTAAATCCATACTGTTCCTCACCAATTACTCCCTCTGTTCCTCTCCTAATCTTCTCAATCAAGATCCTCCCATAAGCCTTCCCAACTACACTTAACAAGCTAATCCCTCTGAAACTACTACATTCACACTTGTCCCCCTTTCCCTTGTAAAGTGGAACTATACAAGCACTCCTCCAGTCCTCCGGCACTCTACCTTCTCTCCAGCACACATTAAATAACCTCACCAACCAGTCCATCATCACTGTACCTCCTTTTTTAAGACATTCTGCATGGCATCCATCCAGACCAGGTGCCTTACCTGCTTTCATCATCTTAACTGCTGCCCTCACTTCATCCTTCCTTATTTCTCCTCCATTTTCCTCACTCATCACTCTCATTTTCTTAGCATTTCCCATATATATATATATATGTATATATATATATATATATATATATATATATATATATATATATTTATATATATATATATATATATATATATATATATATATATATATATATGAAGATATGGTGGTAAAGAAACACACAAGTCAGAGATGAGTTTATTTCTCTAACGTTTCGGCTATTTACACCTTCAGAGAGACTAAGTATTACAAGGGGGTTACAAGATTATATATCGTCCGGAGGACGTCTCCTAGTTAATGGCCTGGTGGACGACCGGGCCGCTGACGATTGATCCGTGGATGGTTGGTCCGCTGACGATTGATACCCGGACGATTGATCCGCGGACGATTGATCCGCTCTATGTTCCGCCTCCTCATTTTCCTTTGGCCAGTCGTGTACTGCTAATTCCACCCCTATTTTAGACCAACTGATAAACCCTTTTCTATTATTTATACATTCTTCCTTATTGATATATACTGCTTCCATTGCTTTCCTGATTTTCTTACTCATTCCTGTGTGAATTGTTTTTATGTTATTCCAGTCCGGTAGATGTCCATACTCCTCTGCGTGTACTACTATAGCATTTGATGTTCTGTTATGTCAGTCTGATTTGTGTTGTGTCATTCTTACCTTAGTCCCCTTACTCGTTTCTCCATAGTAGGCTCGTTGGCAATCACCACATGGAATTTTGTACACTGTGCTTTCTTTGTTGACCTGATCAGTCCTGATCTCACCTTTATGACCGACCAAGTCTCTAATCTTCTGTCCTGAAGTGACGGCAATGTTCATTCCTGCTTTTTGTAAGTATTTGGTAATGTTGTTGGCTGTTTTTGAATTAGGAAGTACTAAAAATTTTCTTGTGTCTCTGTCCGTATTTTCGCTCCTGTCATTTTTTCGTCTCATTATTCCTTTTGCTTTGTGTTTTAGTTTTAATATTAATCCCCTTGGGTAACCCAGTTTCATGAATGAATCCATAATGTATTTATTCTCTTCTTCTAAATGTTCCTGGCTGCAAATTCTTAATGCCCTCAAGAAGAATCCTATTATTACGCCTGATTTTGTCCTGTCATTGTGTGCAGAGAGATAGTGTATGTAATCATCTTTGTTCGTAGGTTTTCTGTATACAGTAAACTTTGGACCTTCATCATTCCTCCATATTATCGTGTCTAGAAATGGTAATTTCTTTTCTTCTTTTTCTATCGTGAATTGTATATTTTCATGCACGTTATTCAGTCTTCGTAGTTTGTTTTCTAAATTCGTCCCTCTTGGATAAATGGAAATCACATCGTCAACGTAGCGGTACCAGGTAGAGTTTCTTCCCATTATTTTAATATATTCATCCCTTTCCATTAATTCCATAAATAAAGAAGCCATTACGGCACTGAGCGGGGAGCCCATTGCCAGTCCCTGATGTTGTCGATATACCTTCCCGCTGAATGTAAATGGATCAAAACTGACGCACAATGAAATGAGCTTAATGTAATCAGACTTGGATACTGGTAGATAATATGGAGGAATGATGAAGGTCCAAAGTTTACTGTATACAGAAAACCTACGAACAAAGATGAATAAATGATGTAGTTTAATGTACAGAATCATGTGATATCTTCAAATTTTTAAACTTTTTATTTCTTGCTACGTGAGTTTTAACTTGAAATTCTACGAAAATTCAGTATTCCCACCCTTTTACTAACACCACTAAATAGCTAGTAATGTAAATGGATCAGATTTATTTTATAGGGTGAAAATAGATTCATGGTAGTAAAACGAATGATCGTGATACACCTGATTCATTTAGAAAACAAAATCATCAAATACAATAACCAGTTTTACTACTGCAATCCTCTGTTGCTGCACACCATAGAGAACATGTCTTTCTTGCTTCTGTTCCTACTCATCACCTCCCTGCTGACCATCTGAGCTCGGATGTAGCCTTTACAAAGGATTACAAAGGCGGAGCATGCCGCAGGAAATCTTTTGGTCCATAATCAGGTCGGATGCGAAAAAATATATGATAATGATAAATGAAATGAAATAAAATAAAATAAAATAAAATAAGAATTATAATAATATAGATAATAATAAATGAAATAAATGCATAGGTATAGTTAAATAATAAGCAAACAGGTAAATAGTGAATAATAATAAATTGACAGATAAATGATAATAAATAAGAATCAAGCAAATAATAAACCGACAAATAATAACAAACAAATAAACAAGTGATATAAAATAAATGGCAGTCATTACAGCATCTTGCTTAGATGTTTATCTAAACGAATCTTAAAGTTTCGAACTGAACTACATTGCACTGCCTCTGCAGGAGGTCTATTCCATTCATCAAATACACGGTTCGCAAAGTTGTTTCTACCCTCTTCCAAATTAAATCTATTTCCGGACAGCTTGAGACCATTATTTCTTGTCGGATTCTCATTCAGTGTGAATTTTTTTTTCACTTTTGATGTTGTCATTCCCCTTTAGAATCTTAAAGACCTGTATCAAGTCACCTCTGAGTCTACATTTTTTTAAGGAAAAGAGATTCATATGTTTTAGTCGATTTTCGTATGATTTATTTTTTATATTTGGAATTAGTTTTGTGGCTCGCCGTTGTACTTTTTCCAATTTGTCAATGTCTTTAATGAGATTCGGTGACCATACGGAAACAGCATATTCCAAATGTGGACGAACTAACGATTATCTTGTTAATGAGAGATGGACTTTTGAAGTCAAAGGATCGCGCAATCAGTCCTAGAATCTTATTTGCTTTCTCAGAGGCTGAAATACACTCCTTAGATGATTTGAGATCGTTACTGATAATTACCCCGAGATCCTTCTCACTATCCATTTTTGTTAACGAATTTCCAAATAACTTGCATTGAACACCCTACAGATCAATGAGACTGCTGGTGCTGTTTGCCATGAAGAAGTATTTCCATGTCTGGCTCGATGGAGGTATACAATAGAAGAATATCATTGAGGTGGCGGTCTGAGAGTTGGGAGCGAAGGTGAGACTTCGTGTACCTCATTTTGGAGAAGAGCTGTTCGCAACAGTAGGTGCTGCCGAACATGGCTACAATGCGTTGAACATGCGCAATGTATTTTTGAAAATTGTTAGAAGGGAGGACGATGTCGCGGAAGAAGGACAACAGAGAAGAGGTGCGGAACTTCGCCTTCATTTCATCGTTGCACTGCAGCTCCACCAGCTCCATTTGCAGGGAGGCAGGGGCGTCTTCCACGGGGAAGTCAAAGGGAACAGTGAAAAACTTGAAGTCCGCAGCCAGCACCCTGACTCCTGCAAAACGTGAAGCAAATTCCTCACGCAGAGAGGTGACGACACTAACGCAAATATCCAGGTCCATGTCGTCAGGGGCACAAGCAGCAAGGCGAGGAAAATGCACAAACTGACCAGAAGCCAATTGAGCCTCCCACAAGTGCAGTTTAACTTCGAAGGCAGTGATGTGCTCGTACATGTCTATCACGAGAATATCTTTTCCTTGTAGCATCATGTTGAAGGTGTTCAGGTGCCTCACCGCGGATCAGAGAATTAATCAGCGTGGGGAAGGTTCTTCTGACGTAGGAAGGTGGCAATCTCCTGCTGTAAGTCGCACAAACGAGACAGCATAGCCCCACGACTCAGCCAGCGTACCTCACAGAAGTAGAGCAGGTCGTTGTAGTGCACGTTCACCTCGTCCATCAGTACCTGGAACTGACGGTGGTTAAGGCTACAAGAGAGGATGGAGTTGACGACCGCATCATGTTAATGGGCTAAATGTATCCGGCGGCTTCACAGTGGTGCACGAGCAGCGAAGCGGCGCCCTTCTTCTCCCCAACCATCGCCGGGGCACCGTCGGTCGTCACGCACACAAGACGGGAGAGGTCCAGGGAGTGCTGATCAACACACTAAAGCAGGGCGTCGCAGATGTCTTGCCCAGCGGTGGTGCCGCGCAGCGGGACAAGCTGGAGGATTTCTTCAGACAGCTATAGGTCAGCGGTGACGCCGCGGATGAAAACGGCCAGCTGGGCCGTGTCCTTTGTGTCGGTGCTCTCATCCAGAGCGAGGGAAAAGGCGATGAAGTTCGAGCTGCGTGTTTTGAGTGAGTCGTGCACGTTGTCCGACATATCCTCGATGCGACGACGAACGGTGCGGGACGAAAGGTTCACGCTCTCAAAAAAGGCAGAACGCTGCTCTGGACAGACGAATTCCACTACAGCGAGGAGGCATTCCATGATGAAGTCCCCAACCGCGAATGGCTTCATTCGGCGAGCAAGGATGTGGAAGACCTCATAACTGGCGCACGTCACCTTTTCGGCCTCAGCATTCTGCTTGCGGAAGAGCAAAGTTTGTTTCTGCAGGTTGCTCGATAGTCTAACGATGGCGTCCTTCCTCTCGGCGGCAGACATCGACATAAATTTTGATGATCGGTGCTCTGTCTCCCAGTGGCGACACACGTACTCTTTTAGGACAGCCACAGTCTTCAAGTATATGAGGCACTGGGCCTGTCCAAAGCGCTCGATGAAGAAGTACTTCTCTCACTCAGGGTTGAAGGTCCGATGCTCGAGGTCCACTTTCCTCTTCTTAACACGCTTGGTCGCAGAAATGATGAGCTGAAAAGGAAGAAAATGAGGTATATCAACAATGAATAATCGAAGTAATGGTGCATTGATTGTAAATGTACATAATCTAATTTAAACATAATTGATTAGTAGCTACATGATATTAGTAGTTGTAATTTATTTTATATAAGAAATAACTGTAATTGATCTGTACTAAACAAAAAGGTTAGGTACGTTGTATCAACGTGAGTGTAACGGACACTGACCACTGGCGTCTGGCTGCTCTGGCAGTGGCAGGATTATAGACCGTGCAGTGAGGGGCAGAGTTGCCAAAAGAGTATCTGCCAGCGGATGTTGTTTGGCAGATCTTAATTACTTGATTTTAATTACATGATTGTCCGACCTGAACGATCAACTGAAGACACCGTCCAATATATCACACAGAAGGTTTGTAAAAAATTGAGAAGTTGACAAATGACGACTTGAACTGGATTTGAATCTTGAATTCGATAATACACGGTTGACGAGTGATGAATATGACAGTTGACTTTGAACTCGATTTGAAGAATGAAATTTGACGATTGCTGATGACAAAATATTCTCAAGAACGATAATATTGGAAGTTGACCTTATAAATCCAATATTTCCAACAACTGCCGAGTGTTTTTTTTTTTTTTTTTTTCCCGAACCTTCGATTTCTTCCAGTGAAGCCAGTTTGGTATGTCAGACAAGACAATCATGCTTGATAAATAAAGTTACTTTGTTGACTGTATTTAATATAACATTCAAATTCTTACATTTCATATCTAAATAAATTTGTGTTTGCAATTTTGAAACTCCCCATTAAAAGTTGAGCAGAATTTAGTGTAAACTTTGGCATTTCTAGTACTTTGCTAATCTGACCTAGCTTAAATTTCTACATATTACTACTACTACTCCATATCATTACTGTTTTCATAAGTGTCTTATTTTCGTCCTACTACTACTATTACTACTATTACTGCTACTACTACAATTACTACTACTACTACTACTATTACTAACGAAATATAAAGTAATCAGATAACTAAATTTATTTATTTGAAAACATAATATTTATTGGATTTATTTATTTATTCATTTATTTATTTATCTACTTATCTATTTATTTATTTACTTATTTATCTATTTATTTATTCTCCTTTTGCTGGAAGTTCAGCGGGCCGGATTGCAATACTGCCTAGCAGGGTGGCGGGCCGGACTCTAGACTTTCTCGGGACTGATGTAGCCCACGGACCGGAGGTTGCCCGCCCCTGATCATTTGCCATTCCGCACAGTTTTGTATCAACAGCAAATTTGGAGACAATAAATTTTAGTCCGTGGTCTATATCATTTATGTATACTATTAATAGAAGTGGTCCAAGAACGGAACCCTGAGAAACTCCACTCGTAATATTTTTTCATCTAGAAGTTTTGCCATCTAAAACAACTCTGTTTTTTATCATTCAACTAATTACTAGTCCAACTACCACTTACTCCGTGTGAAGCTAATTTAGCAAATAGCCTTTCGTAGGCGATGGTATCAAAAGCTTTTGCAAAGTCTATATTTTTCTTTTGTCATAATTCGAGATGACTATGTTGTAGAATTCGAGTAAATTAGTCATGCAAGAACGTTTCCGCCTGAATTCATGCTGGCTATCATTTATCAAAGAGTTACTTTTTAACTGATGTTCGATAGCATCTCTGATCATAGTTTCCATCATTCTTCCTACAATTGAAGCCAAGCTTATAGGCCTGTAGTTATTTGGTTTCTTTTTTTATCACCTGTTTTGAATATTGGAGTAACGTTAGCTAGCTTCCATTCTTATGGGACATCTCCTGATATTATGGATTTTTTTTAAATAATTTCTATTGGAACAACAATCTCATTTTTCATTTCCTTTAAGATTCTTGGATGCCAACTGTCAGGCCCTGGTGTTTTATTCATTTTTTTTAGTTTTTCTATACACCTCTTAATTTTATCTTTTGTTATGTTTACTGTAGTAAGTCCACCTTAGATTTTTCACAGGTTTCAGTTTGGAGTTCACTTTGAGGTTGTAGTGATGCTACTTTTGGCGAAGAGAAAGAGGTTATGGTGAGTTCGTCTCCTTTATTGTAAGGTACGAGTGAACTGATTTTACATGCGGCGGAAGCCGGTATATATACTACTCGTGGGCCAGTTACCTGTGGTGCGTAATTAGATAATTACGCTGGGTCAGGTCAAGCAAGCTCAATGCTGGCAGAGAGCGTCAGGTCGTCAGTCACGTTTTCTGCCACGTGGCTGTACAATACTCCCCTCTTAAACTTGCCTTGGCTTAAGGGGGCGTCCTGCACGTGAGAATTTGGTGGGCGGAGTGTCGAGGTGTGCAGGTTTTAGGCGCTCGATGGAAACCCATTCTGGCCTGCCGGAGATGGAGATGCGGAAGGTCTTGTCTTTACGTTCAAGGACAAGATGAGGGCCAGTGTAGGGACGGGTGAGTGGTGGGGTATGAGCGTCCGTCCTCAGGAAAACGTGCGTTGAGGTGTGGAGGTATTTTGGGAGGTATTCTTTCACCTCCCGGTGATGTGTCGGCACGCATGGGGCAAATTTGCCGACAGTGCGTCGAAGCTGTTGCAGGCTCTCGGGAGACTCCTGTGGAGGGAAGAATTCTGCGGGCACGACGAGGGTTTGGCCGAAGACCATCTCTGCTGGAGACACGTTGAGGTCGTCCTTGATGGCTGTCCGAAGGCCAAGGAGTATCCATGGTAGCTGGGGTAGCCAGGAGCCGTTGTTGCAGCGTGCCATAAGAGATGCTTTGAGTGAGCGGTGGGTTCGCTCGACCATGCCGTTGGCTGCGGGGTTGTAGGAGGTAGTGTGGTGGACTGTAGTACCCAGGAGTTCAGCGAGAGAGTGCCACAGCCGCGACGTGAAGCAAGTTCCTCGGTCGGAGGTGACGTGTTCCGGGAGGCCAAATCTGGCTATCCATCCACTGAGAAGCGCTGTAGTGCAGGATGAGGCCGCACTATCCTTCATGGGGATGACCTCCAACCAGCGGGTCGATCTATCGATGGCGGTGAAGAGGTAACGATGGCCTTCCGACAGGGGGAGTGGGCCGACGACGTCGACATGAATGTGTGCGAAGCGTCGTCGGGGCTGATGGAATGATCCGATGCCTGATTCAGTGTGACGATGAATTTTGCTTTGCTGGCAGGCAATGCAGGATCTGGCCCACTCCTTTGCGTCCTTGGAGATGCTGTGCCAGATGAATTTCTGCTTCAGGAGTTTTGCAGTGACGCGCCCTGAAGGGTGAGACAGGTCGTGTATTAAATTGAACACTTGACGTCGGAAGGCAGCTGGGATGAGGGGTCGCGGGCGGCCGGTACTGATGTCGCAGAGGATGGTGTGGTTGTCGTGAAAGGGGACGTCTTGCCACTTAAGGGATGTGATGGATGTCCTGTAGGCAAGTGTTTCAGGATCCTCCCGTTGCTCTCTGGCAATAGCTGCGTAGTCGAGGCCGAGTTGAACTGCGTCGATGGGTATTCGGGAGAGGGCGTCCGCGACGGGGTTATTTGTACCGGGGACGTGCCTGATGGTGCAATTGAACTCGGCGATGGCGGAGAGGTGGCGGCGCTGTCTGGCAGACCAAGCGTCCTGTTGTTTTGTGAAGGCGTGCACCAGAGGTTGATGGTCGGTGTTGATGATAAATGAGGAGCCCTCGAGGAAATGGCGAAAGTGGCGGACGGCGTGGTGGATGGCGAGGAGCTCTCTGTCGAAGGTGCTGTAGTTGAGCTCGGCCTTGGAGAGCTTCCTGCTGAAGAAACCAAGGGGTGTAGGTCTGCCACTGAGGGTTTGTTCGAGCACACCCCCTATGGCGACATTGCTGGCGTCCGTTGACAGTTGTAGCTGGGCACCTGGTGCAGGGAAGGAGAGGGTGGTCCGGCGTCGCTGCCTTTGCTGGTGTTGTTGGCGCCTGTTGGCTGACGATGCTGCTGCGGCGAAGATTTCGTCCGTGGCGTCGTCCGTAGCACAGACATCCTGACTCCTTGCTGCGGCGGCGTGGGCATCGGCGAGATGGTCCGCCTTCCGTGAAACTTCGTCGGTGGTCATTTCCTCGGCGTTGCCAAGGGCGGATCGGACGGGCGCTGGGAGGCGCATGAGCCACAATTGACGAAGCATATCGACGTCCCTGCTGGTTCCGTTGGCTGTGTTTGGGAGGCGGGCGATGGACATCATCTCGAGGTATGCTGTACTTGGTTTAATGTCCCCCAGTGGCTGTTGGGAGAGTTGGAGGATTTTTGCGGCTCTGGAGGCTGCTGACGGCGTAAATTCCTGAAGCAGGTACTGTTTCAGAACGTCATACTGGATAACACCGTCGTGTTGATCAAGCCATTGGGAGATGAGTGGGAACACATCTTCGGGGA
The DNA here is from genome assembly GCF_046742065.1 of Oratosquilla oratoria. Lineage (NCBI taxonomy): Eukaryota > Metazoa > Arthropoda > Malacostraca > Stomatopoda > Squillidae > Oratosquilla > Oratosquilla oratoria. The sequence goes on from NC_134784.1 coordinate 13,304,279, forward strand.
TCGCCTCGAGAACGTAGTCTGCCTTCGTTTGGGACGCGCTGATTTTGCGCAGGCGAAACGGAATCTCTGTTCGTCGAAACCAGGAGGGGGCATCGATCGTAGAGAAAGGCGGCAGCTTCAAGGAGACGGTGTTGACGATGTTGGTAGCGGGCAGCGGGGCGTCGGGGCTGGCGTCGGGGGTGGCGGCGGTAGATGGGTCCATTGTCTCTCCGAATGGTCACCAGTGTAGCGATGCTACTTTTGGCGAAGAGAAAGAGGTTATGGTGAGTTCGTCTCCTTTATTGTAAGGTACGAGTGAACTGATTTTACATGCGGCGGAAGCCGGTATATATACTACTCGTGGGCCAGTTACCTGTGGTGCGTAATTAGATGATTACGCTGGGTCGGGTCAAACAAGCTCAATGCTGGCAGAGAGCGTCAGGTCGTCAGTCACGTTTTCTGCCACGTGGCTGTACAAGGTGTTTCGTTTACGAATACTGAGCTAAAATAGTTGTTTAAAATATCACACATTCCTTCGTTTGAATATTCAAGTTGACCGTCAGCAGATAATAGTGGGCTAATGTGATTCCTAATAACCTTTTTATCCCTAATGTAACTATAGAATTCTTTTGGATTCTCTTTAGATTTATCAGTGATATTCATTTCGCATTGTCGTTTTTTTTTTTTTCTTATCTCTCTGTATTATTACATAACTTTGATAGTCATTAGGTGCACCCGAGCACTTGTATTTCTTATGAGCCTGTCTCTTTTTAGTAACACTTTTTCAGTTTCTTTGTCGAGCCATTTTGGGCGAGCCTGATTTCGGGGGCGTCTGTCCTTAAACGGGATGTATGAATCATCTTATTAAGCGTATTTTGGAAAATTTCCCACATCTGATCTACAGATCTTTAGCTTAATTTTACCTCCCAATCTGTAAGCTGAAGCTCCTGACGTAATCTTATGAACTGAGCTTTACTAAAACCGGGTATTTTAGATACACAAGTATCTACTCTAATTTTTCTTTTATCAGTTTGAATTAAATTAATTGTGATCGCTATTTGCAATAGTTTCACCAACTTCTACATCGGTTATCATGCTTTCACGGCTAGTATTCAATAGTTCGAGTAAGTTTCCATGTCTTGTGGACTGTTTTACATACTGAACTAAGTAATTGTCACCGAGAAAATCTATCAAGGATCATCCAATCAATGTCAGTAAAATTTAAATCACCCATTATCAATAAGTCCCGGATGCAGAAACTAGACAGTTCTTGAAACAACATTTTGTCGTCTACTAATGATAATGTTTTTAGCCTATATATTAAACCTACATTAATTTTTTGTCCATTTGTTTGGGTTAATTCTACCCACAAACTATCGTATGCCTCCTGTTTTACTTTCTCTAAAACACAGACATGGACGTTGCTTTTAACGTACAACAGAGCACCCTCACCTTTCTTGTTGTTTCTATCCTTATAAAAGTGTTTAAATCTCGCAATATTAAATTCAGCTTCAAACTCTTTACCATTTAACCATATCTTGGTTATTCCTATCATATCGAGATTTCCCCTTTTGACATACGCTTATATTTCTTGGAATTTATTCCTAATACTACGAGCATTAAAGTGCATGGTATTAAGAAACTCGTGATTATTTCTTTTTGACACGTTTTGTATTTCAGCATCATGCCTTACGTTATAATTTTATTCTTTATTGACACATTGCTCTATATTGACATTTGGTCCTTCATTGACATGCAATGTCTCATGGACATTTGCCCCATCAGGAACATCTGGTCCCTCACGGTCATTCGATCTCTTATGTACACTTTGCCCCCCTACGTCACCACGTTCCACACCGGCCAACCGTCGTTTGCTGACATTCTGTCCGGCATTCCTTCCTAAAATTATATTCTGTCCTCCACTGACAGTATATCCTACCGTGATATTTTGACCTCCACTATCATTGCATACCATCGTGATATTTTTTCTTCCACTATCATTATATCCCATCTTGATATTTTGTTCTCCACTATTAATACATTCCATAGTGATAGTCTGTCCTTTGACATTACATCCTCTACCGACATTATATCCTAAAATGATATTCTTCCCTGCACTGACATATTGCTATACATTATTACTATGCCCTAGTCTGATTTTCCAATACACTCTATTTACCCTTCCCTTTGAGTTCCGACCCCAAAAAGGAACTAGTTTATTACAAACTTCCACAATAAGGTTTGTAAGAACATCTTTGCCTCTGCGAGTAAGGTGGATCCCATCAGAAGCATAAAGGTCATGACGCCTGGAAAAGAGATACCAAGGATCAAGAAAGTGGTATCCCAGTTGCGTACACAATCGTAATATCCTCTTATTGATCCCTATGGCTCTACTGTTCCAACACGTGCCAGCGTAGATCCTCGGAAGGATCCCACAGGTTACGTGACGGCTCTCATGCTCCTTCATCTCCTGAAGAAGGACCTTGGAATTCCGAACAAGTTCCTCTGATCTCACCCTACCCACATCGTTACTTCCCATATGAACGATTGTAATCGTGTTCGTCCGTCTTTGCTCCCTGATGCTCTGGGTACAATCGGCGATCCCACGGCCCGGTTGACGTACAAGCTTGCAACGTCGTTTAGTCTTCCACTACAGGATGTCGTCATAGCCTCGCACCATAAAGTCCCCCCCCCCACCAAGAACTCCCGATTTTCAGCCACCTCACCCTCCAGCAGAGGAAAATGGTTGGCTAGAGCCAGCGGTTGCTCCGCAGGGCACCCGCTTACCGAACGCGGGCTCGACAAACGGGACCCCACGGATTGCCATTCGTTTACGGCAATGGCAGCAGTAGAAGTGGTACGCTCTTTGGGCTGTGGGGACGATTCACTGTTCTCACAGCGCGCACTCTTGAGAAGACGAATTTCCTCCTCACACTTCCTGAGACGGTCCTCCAGGTTCACACAACCTTCACAAGCCATTTCGCCCCTCCTTCGGCAATGCAAACGGCAAAATATATATATATAAAACAACAAAAGAAAATAAAAGCGGTCACTAAATAAACTAAATACACGAAGCTTACGCTGCTTACCTTATACTATTACTCCTACCTTTGAAGTACAGTAACAGACTATTGTTTTGATTCTAAATTACTAAAACACTACACTTTATCTTATACCTATAACTGTATAGCGCTATACGTATACAAATACAAGAACACAACACAATCACTTGTCACTATTCGAAGATATAAACTTCACAAGAAGTAATCAATTTAAGAGGTATGCGCTAGCTGGTGTCTCGGCAGAAGACGAGTTCTCAAGCTGAGGTCACTGAGCAGACTTAGTTCTCAAGCCAAGGTCACTGAGCAGACTGGAGTCACTGAGCAGTCTGAAGTCACTGAGCCTTCCCTCCTCTCCTGGCTGTACACGTGACTGCTGGCCTTGCTCACTTGCTGCACACAATGCTTTATACTCTAGGTTTATGAGGGCCAGGCAGGGACATACATAGGGTTGTCCAGGAAAGCTCTGACTTGAAGAACATTAGTGAGGCTGCAGGTGAGAGGAGGCTCACTTAGTGAAAAAAAAATCGTCGTAAGCTTTTTATGATTTTTTACACGTCCAAATTTGTTCATATATTAAATATCAAGTATATCAAAATAGGTGTAAGTACTTGATTCATCCCTCCACATATGCGTATCTACCTTATCCAAAGAGACATCAGACACAGTATAAAAATAAACAAGTAATTGACCTTTTTATTCTGGACTCAGATGCTGCAACAAGTGTAGATACTGTATATGGGCCAAAATGGCTACCTTACAAAATTATCTTTTAGTATAATCTTCAAAGATTAAACACTCCAAATTTCCTTGTCATGAATGGTTAAACATACACATAAAATAGGATATACAATAAGGTATGCACAAATTAATCATGGTCTATGGGCCTGGAAAAAGCAAGAAGAGAGTGCAAGGATAGGAGCAAATGGAGCCTTCTGTCATGGCCATCCCCTGGAGGGGGGGGGGAAGTTCCTAGGAAAAGGCATCAGACTCAGACATTGTAGATATAGTAGGCTCTGAACTTCTGACTCCATCAATCCAAGTCCTGCGGTTCCTGCTGTTCCTCTTCATTCTCCTCTATATCAGATGGGGAAATCTGGGGCCGGCCGCCGGGGCTGGTCGGTTCATCAATTGAGCCCTCAGAATATTCCGTTTCTGAATCATCCGACTCAAGCTGGAAAGTAGGGATGTTGCTTGAAGCAGTAGAATCCCTGCTGGTTGATGGCTGTGGTTGTAGTAGTGGTGGATAAGTGACAGGAGCTGCATAAAACAAAATATTAAAAAACGAAAATATCTTTTTTTTTTGTCGTTTTTTTTATAAAAACATGTTTTTTATCAAAAAAGCACGGTTTGTTTGTTTGTTTGTTTGTTTGTTTTTTGAGTTGCATCTATAGGCTCACTCCCAGCCTGGATATTATCCAGATCTATGATATCAGTGAAGGTCTTGGCATCTAGATTGGTTTCAGGAATCTTCCTGACCCTAAAGGAATCGTCACCAACTGATTCATCATGCCCGGATTCTCTCATAAGTCTCATATCTAAGATCTTCTTGACAGCCACTCTTCTCTCCTCCTCATTCTTACTGCAGAGCATTGTCTACAGAGCTGCCTCGGGATGAGCATACCAGGAAGATCTCCTCACAATCTGTTCCATAATCTGAACAACTATTCCTTGACTGACTCTTCAGGAGTTCAATCTGGAAGAGAACATGTCCGGGACCTTCAGAGAACGATGACTTGGCCTTGGTTTTTCAACCAGTTTGACAAGTAGACACCCACGATGAACTGGACAATAAGCCTCAGGTTGTGAAGCTGGTTCCCCTTCAGTTTATGATGAGCGACCCAAATTCTGCAGAACCTGAGAGCCATTGTGAGCCACCTAGAATGTAAGATTGGACCTATCTATAGGTAAGCAAGTTTATCAGGCATGACCCCAGTCCTGATGGCACTGCAAATAATGTAACCATCGTACTGGTCAGTATTCAGGTCGTCAGACACAGTCTGTGCAAGTTCAATAAGTGGAGGGCCAACTGTGATTCTTTCAAACCTCGGATTTATTCCTAACTCAGTGGCAGAGTCCAGCATCTTGTCAAAAGGACCAGGCCATCTGTTGTTTGAAAGAGTCTTGCCATCCAGCTCCTGGATCAGATATCTGAGTGGCAACTTGTTGGTGTGGAGGTCACAAACAATCCAGAACAGCTTCCTCCCAACCCTCCGCTCTATCCACTACATGACCCCTCCTTGCCACCCTGTGTTTATGTAAGTACCGTCCCCTTCAATGGCCTTCAAGGTCTGGTCTATGTTCCCCTCTTTGAGACAGTTCTCAATGTTATATGCCACTATCTCAGTTGGTTTCTTGGTGTCATCTTTCTCTGGAGTGACATGCCACAAATATTTCCCGCCTTCTCCATACCCTTTTCTGAAAAAGGAAAGGGTATGGAGAAAGGCGCGATCTACAATATACCATGTGGTGGTTGTCCGTTAGGATATTATGGAGCGACGGGAAAATCAGTGGAGCTACGGACATATGAACACAAAATGACGTCAGAGCTCACAGAACCTCCAACTCGCTAGTAGTTCATTTAGACCAATGTGGTCATCTTCCAGATTGGAACAAGATACAGGTGCTCCACAAAGGTCTAGAGAAAATAAAAATAAAAATAGTGGAGGCAGCCTACATTACTTCCCACCCCTGCATCAAACATAGGGAAGGATTTATAAAATTAGAAGGAGCAGTAGGCACTCTAATTATCAAGAAGGTAAAAAGGACAAATGAGAACGGAGGGAGAAGTGGCATGGTCGGAGTCACATGAGAAGGGTTGAGAACGGATGAGAGTATGGAGGGAGAGAAACACGGCAAGGATGGATTATATAAGCTGTTCATTTTCTGAGGTTGTATGTACTTTGAGAATGTCCTGGTAAGGACGAAACGTCAGTGAATAAAACTCCAACTGTTCTCTGTGTTTAGCTCACCACCCTTCCACTCATATATATATATATATATATATATATATATATATATATATATACATATATACAGTATATACATATATATATACATATATATACATATATATATATACATATATATATATATATATTCATGTGCGAGCACAAGATCTTATGGAGCTATCCACCATGTGGACATGAGTGGGACAGATACAGAAGCCCAGAACAATGGAACTTGATTGTTAATATGAGGGTGAGCGCTGGTGGCGTAATCGGAAGCGTGCTGGTCTCGCATTCATTCACTTAGTTATGGGCTCAAACCCCGCACTCCGATTCCCAGCGTTGACTGTTATTTGCCCGAACAGTGCACACGCATAGGGCATAGTTGACGGCTTCGGCCGCAGCTACGTGTGTTTGGGACAGATTTCGCCACACTGGAGCATCGTGAGTACAGAGTATATATAAGAAATCTGAAAAAATATATAATGATAACAAAATATTAACAATAATGATAATTGTATTAACAGAACGATAACAACGATAGTAAACCTAATAATCCCAACGGTTGCCACTGATTACCATAACTATTAATGCACAGTTACACCTAACATGACTTGTAATAAAACAAATTGCACCGATTGCTGATCAACAAATGAAACATGACAAGCGAGTGAGTGAAGTGCATAAAAGATGGGAGTGATATGGGCCGAAACAAATTAATATAAGAATGGAGGAAAGTACAAGAAACCATATGGCCTACACTAGGTAGTTCCATGTCCGTTACCACCTGTCATCCCAATTCATAAGATTATCTAATGTTCTTTTAAAACAACCAATTTCTTCCGCGCTCACTACATGGTTACTAAGTCTATTCCATTCGTTAACCACTCTTTTGGCAAACCAGTTCTTGCCTATTTCTTTCTTTAACATAAATTTGTTCAATTTAAATCCATTACTACGAATCCTGTCCTGAAGAACAGAATGAGTCCTGAAGAAGCTAGATCTCACCCTTTTGTTGTGTTTTACTATCTACCAGTCTATATACTAAGAGTTTGTTCTCCCTTATAAGGAAAGTAGCCAAGTCAGAGGTATGTACCTACTCCCACCCATTCCACTGCCACCTATTCCACTGCCACCCATTCCACTGCCACCCATTCCACTGCCACCCATTCCACTGCCACCCATTCCACTGCCACCCATTTCACTCCTATCCATCATCCTTTCCTCCCTCTCATCTTAGCTCCTCGTGGGTGATGGGCCATCCCTGCATTCCACCCATTGCCCTGGGCCAGAAGCAATGTAGCAAGACACAGTACATCCACACAAGGCCGCATCACTTAATCGGCGACCCCCCCCCCACTCCGTCCCATCATGCGGAAAGAGAGAAGACGGGGAGAAATCCCTTTAGGTTCCATCAAAATATAATTCACACATAAGCACGCCCTACCCGTCCCTTCCTTGCATAACAGTACCATCCATACACTGTCACTCTCCACTCATCCCTATCTCCTGCCTTCTCCCTTCCTTGTTTAACAGACATTCCCCTCTTGCTCAACGCCCCCTTGTGTTTTGCAATTTAGATATATATTCTGGTTATAACTTGAGGATTTCTTTTGGTTGATGTTAACCAATGACTCAAATTAGAAAAAAAAAGAGGACTAGAAGAATCAGATCGAGATAGTGAATTGTCATAATGTGACAATTTCACACAAACACCAGTGACGAGAAAACTGGCTGGCAACTGCTACGGCCAGCACTTACAAAATCTCAAAGTATTGAGGGAATGAGAGAGAGAGGGATGAAGAAAGATGCTGGAAAGCACAAATGGAAGGTACCTGAGGAACGCGATCGGGTAAAAGCGAAGAAGAAGAAGAAGAAGCTACAGATGAAACTAAACAAAGAGCGACGAAGGAGGAAGAGGAGGAGGAGGAGGAGGAGGAGGAGGTAAAACCCCGCAGAAATGCTAAAGGCGAAGAGCAAAAAGCAAACCGTTTCGAGGCATGGTGGCGTGCCATTTCGTCCCGTCCCGTGCCACGTGCCTTGCCGTGCCTTCTGAAGCGAGCAGAGCTTCGTGTCGCTGCCCTCAAGAAGGGCGAGCAGGAAGGGGAGGAGGAGGAGGAAGAGGAGCAGTCTGGCCCCGCGCCGGATCCGACGCTATCAAGAGCCTTTGGTTCTCTTGGAGGCCACCTGTACACCAAACATATTGGCTTGGCGAGAGTAATCCCATTGATTTAGGCGAGACTCATTGTCGACAACCCCTTAGCTGCTTTGACGCTCTCAGTGTCGAGGAGAGGAGAGTGACAGATGCAAGGTCCTGTCATGTTATCGTCTTGTGTTTGTGTGTTTGTGAGGGTTTATGGTGTCTATGGTGGTGGTGGTAGTGGTGGTGGGGTTGGTGGTAGTGGTAGTGGTGGTGGTGGGTGGAGGAGTTAGTGGTGGTGGTAGTGTGGTGGTGGTGTGGTGGTGGTGGTGATGATGGTGGTGTTGTGGTGGTGGTGATGGTAACGGCGATGCTAAACTCAGAAGATGACTAATGTAGAGAGCTAATCTTTTCGACATTGCAGTGCCCTTCACGAATTATGCTATGAATAACGTTCGAGTCTAGGCTAGGTTAAGTTTGACTAGGTTAAGTTAGTTTAGATTTGGTTAGATTAAGTTAGTTTAGGTTAAGCTAAGTACAGTTAAGTCAAGATTATGTTAAATTAGGTTGTTAGGTTAAGGTTATGTTAGATTAGGTTAAGTCAGATTAAGGTTAATGTTTGGTTAGGTAAAGTTAGGTTAATATTAGGTTTAGTAAGATAAAGTTAGGTTAATGTTAGGTTGAGTTAGGTTAGGCTAGGCAAAGTTAGGATATGTTAGGTTCAAAATTATGCAAGAGAGGATAGGCTACGTTGATACTCAATATTACACTACGTTACGTTAGGCCACGCTAAGTTACTTTGTGTTATGTTATACCATGTTATGTTACGTTACATTAGGTGAGTTGAAGTTAGGCTATAACTCAGACAACGGGAGTTGTCAAATTTTAGAATGATAAGTTTTCCTGGCTCCCAAAGAATTAATTTATCTCCTAGATATTGATGAAAGTTCATTCCTTCATAATGTCTATTTTTAATTGATAGTCACACGTTAATGCTGATCAACATATCAACTTATAATCTAAAGTAATTTTCAAATGGATGCATAATAAAGCTGTGTTGCACTTGAGGCTAAAACTGATTTTTTTTTTTATGATTTGATCAATCAGAGGTTAGTAAGTCAGGGGCTGGTTGTGTATATATTGCCCAACAGGCGTAATGGTACTGTTTGCAGTGGAATTCATACTCAAAAAAGATAAAAAGAATATCATAATTTGGGGCTAATAGTAAATGAAATAAGAAATATGAAACTTTCATGATTAGACACAAAAGACTCTTGTAAATCTTATGTATAAAACTATGAGAAGAAAGTATGTTATTGTGATTATGAGAGGGCCATTGCCATATAAATGGGTAAATTAGCTTGATAGTTTTCAATGATAAAGAGATGTTATAATAAGAGAATCTAAAACAAGATTGTCAAGAAAATCGTGCTGTATATTGTACACATATGTACACACACACACACACACACACACACACACACACACACACACACACACACACACACACACACACACACACACACACACAGACACACACATACACACACACACATACACACACACACACACACACACATACACACACACACACATGCGCGCACACACACACACACACACACACACACACACACACACACACACACACACACACACACACACACACACACACACACACACACACACACACACACACACACACACACACACACACACACACACACACACACACACACACACACACACACACACACACACACACACACACACACACACACACACACACATACTCGTTCTCCTCTACTCAGATCGCCACGAAAAAACGGCGACTCATTCTCGGCCTTGTCAGCGGCGTAGCATCATCATCAGCTAAATCTCATGGGTTTTATTGTGGTAAGTGAGAGACACATATCTTCACCCAATTCCAGAGAGATTAAGAACATTATCAAGGCGTTGTTCATCCCCGGAGACACCACAGGAGTCTTTAAAGATTGTCGACTCAGTGGACGAGTAATTGAAGAGGAACCAGCCCAGCGGAGAAACTCTCAGGTGTGGTTTACAAGAGTTTGTCTTCGCTGCCTGGAGGCCGAAAACCCACGGGGACTGTTTTGAGTTCAACCTAAAAGACCTGCTACACGACTCAGAGGGGCCTAAGTCCAGCGACCTGCCAAGACCTCACAGGGACATGTTCCCCTATAAAGGTACGGTCCTAGGAGACCTGAAGTAGAGAGTAGGAAAAAGAAAGTCGGGGGGATGACGCAAATTGTGATATCATAGGACCCTGAGGATGTGTTCGCTGTAACGGGGTTGGTGATAAGAGCTTATCCAACCATTCCAGTGTGTTATCTTTTGTGGTAGAAATAGCGAGAGGCTCCGCTGACAACACCACTTACCATTTAGCCAACCCACTAAGAGAATTCATACCTTCACGACAAATATTATTGTGTTAGTTTCTGAGGGTTCTTGCGTGTTTGGAGTTGTATCTTAAAACAGCGACCACCTGTGCCCACTAGCTCGAGCTCTGTTTGTATTGGAAGCTTGCCGGGCAATGGGCTTTGTCCCACGCTGTTGCTCAAGTTTGTGCTCCTGTTTGTGTAATGCTACCGAGTATTTTGCCCGCATGTCGGTCCAGGCTCGACTCCATCCTGGAGTGTCTGGAAAGGAAATATAAACTTGGAACATTAGTGTGTTTCGATGAAGTTTCCTGGATTTTTTTTTTTTTTTTTTTTTTACACAAATGAATTGCTTTCCGAAAGCTTTTAATAGTTATCAAAGGAATATACCTAATTGTTCAAAGGATTATGGCACCAGGTAAAATCATCGTATGTACAGTATGCAAATATGTTCTATATCCATACATACATACATACATACATACATACATACATACATATATGTACATATATACTTATAAACATACATATCATACATGCATACAGATATATATACACCCATACACGCATACATTCATTCATACTCACAAACATATAAACAAAAAAACACATACATGCATACACAAATACATAGACATATGCATGCCTGTAATATGAAAAGAGACATGCCCATCTTATCGGACGAAAAAAATAAAAATTGATGTACGAATAATGATATTAATGAACAAAAAATTCTATTAAATTTTACGAGATTAGGACACCAGAGAAACTTTGAGGTGCGGCATACGAAATATGTACAATTTGAGATATGTATACACATATGTATATACATGCATACAAATATACACACACGCACATATAGATATATATAATGTATATATATGTATGAATGTATGTATATATATATATATATACATATGTATATACATATATATATATATATATATATGTATATATATATATATGTATATATATATCTGTATATATATATATATATATATATATATATATATATGTATGTGTATATATACATATATATGTATATATATCCTTTGCGTGCAAGTGCGTAGGCACTTTCAATGGTCGCACTAGTGGAATTTTATTTTATTTTATTTTATTTTATTTTATTGCATTGTTTTATTGTATTTTATTTCATTTGTTTATTTTCTTCGCGTGCAAGTGCGTAGTGCACTTTCAAGTGTTGCACAATTAGCATTTTATTTTTATTTTATTTTATTACATTTGATTGTATTGCATTTTATTGTATTGTATTTTACTTTAATGTATTGCATTTTATTGTACTGTATTTTACTTTATTGTATCTTATTTTTATTCTATTGTATTATTTGTACATTAAATGTTTGCATAATTGGGTAGGTATGTAAGGTGGTCCAATCGTCCGGTACTCGTAGCGACTGGTAGAGGAGAGAGACCCGGACAGCTTCGGCAATGTGGAATACCTCTCCCAATTCCAACCACGGACAGTACAATAGCTCATTTGAACACTATATATCTTCACACCCCTGAAGACGGTCCTAGGACCGAAACGTCGGGCATTAAACTTCCCACTTTGAGTCTAGTGTTTACGCTTCTCCCCCCTTTCAACATGGATCCCAGACTCCAGATCTTCGCACATATATATATATATATATATATATATATATATATATATATATATATATATATACATATATATATACATATACATATATATATACATATATATATGTACATATATATACGTACATATATATATATATATATATATATATATATATACATACATATATATTATGGAACAAGTCGCTAGTAGGAGCAATGTAATTCAAACAAAGGAATGTGTGATATTTTAAACAGCTATTTTAACTCAGTCTTGAATCCTGTGAAAAGCCTAGGATGAACTTGCTACGATAAATATAACAAAAGAAAAATTAAAAGGTGTATAGAAAAACTCAAAGTTAATGAAACACCAGGGCCTGATGATTGGCATGCAAGAATCTTAAAGGAAATAAAAAAAAAAATAAGGTTGTTGTTCCTTTAGAAATTATTTTCAAAAAATCCATCATATCCGGAGATGTTCCATAAGAATGGAAGCTAGTTAACGTTACTCCCACATCCAAAAAATGTGATATAAAGAAACCAAATAACTACAGGCATATAAGCTTGACTTCAGTGACAGGAAAAATGATGGAAACTATCATCAGAGATGCTATCGAACATCATTTAGAAAGTAACTGTTCAATAAATGATAGCCAGCATGGATTCAGACGAAAACGTTCTTGCGTGACTAACTTACTCAAATTCTACAACACAGTCATTTTGAATTATGTCAAAAGAAACAATATATACTTAATATATTTAGACTTTACAAAAGCTTTTGATATCGTCCCCCACGAAAGACTATTTGCTAAATTAGCTTCACACGGAATAAGTGGCAGCCTGATCGAAAACAGAGTTATTCTAAATGGCAAAACTTCTAGATGGAAAAATGTTACGAGTGGAGTTCCTCAAGGTTCCGTTCTTGGGCCATTTTTATTCATAGTATATATAAATGATATAGGTCACGGATTGAAATATATCGTCTCCAAATTTGCTGATGATTCAAAACTGTGCGGAATGGAAAATGATTACTTAAACCAATAAATATAATCAAAAATATTTAGATAAACTATAGCAATGGTCTGAAAAGTGGCGAATGAAATTTAACACAAGTAAATGCAAGGTTATGTACATAGGTAAAAATAATAGTAAGTAGGATTATAAGTTATTAAGAAATTTGTTAACAAAAGTGGATAGTGAAAAGGATCTCGGCGTAATTATCAGTAACGATTTTAAATCATCTGAGCATTATATTTCAGCCTATGAGAAAGCAAATGAGATTCTAGGACTGATTGTGCGATTTTTTTTTTTTTTTTTTTTTTTTTTTTTACTTCAAAAGTCCAACTCTCATTAACAAGATATATAAATCGTAAGTTCGTCCACATTTGGAATATGCTGTTTCCGTATGGTCACCGAATCTCATTAAAGACATTGACAGATTGGAAAAAGTACAACGGCGAGCCACAAAACTGATTCCAAATATAAAAAGTAAATCAGACAAAAATCGACTAAAACATATAAATCTGTTTTCCCTAAAAAAAACGTAGACTCGGAGGACCTGACACAGGTCTTTAAGATTCTAAAGGGAATTGACAACATCATTCACAATGAATGAGAATCCGACAAGAAATAATGGTCTCAAACTGTCAAGAAATAAATTTAATTTGGAAGTGGGTAGAAACAACTTCCCCAACCGTGTAGTTAATGAATGGAATAAACTTCCTGCACAGGCAGTGCAGTGTAGTTCAGTTCGAAGATTTAAGATTCGTTTTGATAAATATCTAAGAAGATGCTGTAATGCCTACCATTTATTTTATATCTTTTGTTTATTTCTTTGTTATTATTTGTCTGTGTGTTTATATTATCTATTTGGTTATTATCTATTATTACATAGGGGAATAATTTTAATCACATTTTCTGGTGACTTAGATCTATTTTCCAATTCTAAATTGTTTTTCATGCTGATTTCAAATATATAATTCATTTTTACCTACATGCTATAGGTATTCTGTAATTTCTATTTTCTCCTTTCCCCGAAATATTGTCCTCCGGACGGACAGAGAGGGTGCTTGTAGAAAGGAAATACTTCGCAATACATAATAAGATAGTAATACTTGTTATTGTGCAAAATATTGACATTATTGTCTCTTTTTTCAGGTCTCATGTTAGAGAGATGGTTTCGCGAAGAGGAAATTGCGTTAATGATCCAGACACTTCTGCTACATATGTGGCTGTTACATGCTAGTTCGTCAAAGGCGCAATATATCAAACTTTGTGGTTCGCACTTATATGGCATATTTTGATGTTCCTTTTGGCGATCAAGATAAGAAGTGGGCCCCACATGCTGTTTACCATAGTTTTGTAGTGGAACATCTTCGTGGGTGGACGAAAGGAAAGAGTCTTCCTTTTGGAATCCCCATGGCGTGGCGTGGCGAGATCCAGTTATTTCTGTCTGGTGAATACTAAAGGGATTAACAAGAAAAATCGGCATAAAATGGACTAGCACAACATCCCTTCGGCGATCCGGCCAGTGCTTCATTCTGAGTCTCTACCAGTTCCGATTTTCAGTGGATATGATTCTCCAAAGATGAAAATTATGTACCTGATATGGATGTCCACGGAATGGATTCAGGGTTTGCAGATTTATCATCAGATGCTGAACAGTCATTAGCTCCTCACTGTTTCAATCTAGGGGAATTGAATGACTTGATACGTGATTTGGTGCTCTCCAAGAAAGCTGCAGAACTTTAGCCTCCAGGCTGAGTGAAAGACATATGCTCGACAGGTAGGTACGGGTATCATATTACTGAACAAGGAAGAGTACATTTGTTAAGTATTTCTCTGAGGCCAAACAATTTGTATAGTGCCACGATGCTCCTGGTCTGTTTACCAAGTTGGGACTTGGCACCCATAGCCCTTCTGAATGGAGACTGTTTTTGCATAGCTGCAAGTGTAGCCTCAAATGTGTCATTTTGCATAATGGCAATGACTTTGGTGTAGTTCCCTTCGGTCACTCTGTCCATCTGCGAGAAACTCACGATCACATAAGAATGGATCATATGTGTAGATCTTAAGATGGGCAACTTCCTCCTTGGACAAAGTTTCCATGCTATATATGTATGTGGGGCAGTCGAGCCCTTGACAGACTTTGGAAGCAGGAATGCCAAACATTGTTAATGAGCCAATCGTAAGTCTAGAGAAGATCATTTTCCCTCTACTTCATCTCATACTGGGGTTGATGAAGCAGTATATTAAGGCGTTGAGCACTGACTGTGATTGTTTTCAATACATATCGTCGGCATTTCCTGCCTTGTCATACGAAAAAATAAAAGCAGGAGTGTTTGATGGTCCCCAAATCCGAAGACTTCTGAGTGATTCTAGATTCGTGAACACCATGAATGAAAAAGAGAAAGCAGCCTGGCTCTCATTTTCTACCGTTGTTCGTTACTTTTTGAAAAACAAAAAAGCGCATAAAGATCTGGTTACTAATATGCTTTTAGCATATCGTAATCTGGGATGCAACATAAGTGTGAAGCTGCATTTCCTAAAAAGTCACCTCGACCGATTCCCAGAGAATCTGGGAGCCGTGAGGAATAAGGGAAACACCTCCATCAGGATTTGATGACAATGGAATAGGATAGACACACGATGGCGGACTACTACTGGACAATTAGAAGGAACCAGCCAGAGAAGACTTACAAGAGAAAGAGTTACAAACGCAAATTTTTGCCCGATTGAAATCAAGAAGAGGTCCTCCAGCCTGATGTACGGTCATTAATAAATTAGCATCTATTTGATTACAGTATTTGTAATCCTAATGTGTAATTCAAGTTTCTTCTCATATGCAATAAAATGTTTGTGCAAAAAAAAAAAAAAAAATTTTTACCAAAAATAACATAAAAAGATACTTCAAAATTACTTCAGGGCATGATGATAGGCGTGATAAAATGAAAATTATTGTATAATATTAGTTATTGATATTACGAAAAATCTGTAGCATTTAGAGAGAATCTGATTTCAGATTTGAATTCAGTATGCTCGAATTAGGTAAGAAAATGTACTTTTGTCAATTCACCAAATACATTGTTCTCAGTGTTATTTGTCTGTCCATTTATTATTATTTACTACATACCTGTTTGTTTATTATCTAACTTTACCTATTTATTTATTTATTTATTCTATTATTATTTATATTATTATTTTATTTATCTATTTATCATTATTATCATTTTTTCGCATCCGACCTAGTTATGGACCAAAAGGTCTCTTGTCGGCATGCTCCTCCTTTGTAATTCTTTGTAACCATGTAGCTGGCGCTGAAACTATTGGTTGTAATAAGGAAAGGTTAGATAACTTTATGGCTGGGGATGACAGTGATATTATGGTCTCTTGCAGTCTCCTTCATTCTTATGTTATACTCTTGCTCCACCTGTCCGATTACATAGGTTGAAGATGATGGCTTTGGTAACGGTAACGCGCTACATGGCCTGTACCAAACCCCCACCCCACCCCCCACCCCCATTCCCATGACCACAAGTCAACCAGAGAGTGCACAGATATATGGATACCACATGTATGCATGGTAGCCAGTAAGGCGCCATTACTTGGTGTTGTTCCAATGTCTTTAATTTTGTTATTTCAGCAATCGAGACCATTGTCATTGTAGGTCACCTAATACAGCTTCTGACTTTTTTTTTTTTTTTTTTTTTTTTTTTTGTCTCCCAGCGAAAGTGCCCTTTTGTTTATTGGCCTGTTTTGACCTGCTATTCATGATGAGCGAGACGCGGAAAGAAATCTGCCGATCGCTGCCATGTGGTATGTCTTGTTTGAGAAAATATAATCTTGCACTAGAGCATTTCCCTCTCCAGTTGGTCGATAATTAATACGAAAAAAAGGAAGAAGAAAACGATAAAGATGAACATAGATAAGAAGTAAGCGATGAAGAAAAAAATAAAGAAGGAAAATAAGAAGGGAAAAGAAAAAGAAGAAAAAGAAGAAAGAAGAAAAAGAAGAAATAAAAAAAGGAGGAGGAGGAGGAGAAAGAAGAGGAGAAGGAGGAGGAGAAAGAAGAGGAGGAGGAGGAGGAGAAAGAAGAGGAGGAGGAGGAGGAGAAAGAAGAGGAGGAGGAGAAGGATGAGGCAGACAAGGAGGGAAAAGAAAAAGAAGAAAAAGAAGAGAGAAGAAAAAGAAGAAATGAAAAAAGGAGGACGAGGAGGAGAAAGAAGAGGAGGAGGAGGAGAAAGAAGAGGAGGAGGAGGAGAAAGAAGTGAAGGAGGAGGAGAAGGAGGAGGCAGACAAGGAGGGAAAAGAAAAAGAAGAAAAAGAAGAAAGAATAAAAAGAAGAAATGAAAAAAGGAGGAGGAGGAGGAGGAGAAAGAAGTGAAGGAGGAGGAGAAGGAAGAGAAGGAGGAGGAGGAGGAGAGGGAGGAGGCAGACAAGGAGGAGGAGGAGGAGGAGCAGTAAGGGAAATAATTTTCTCTAAACAATCAGGAAAAAAATCCTTTCGTTACAGAACTTATAATTGATATGTACACATGTAATC
>NC_134784.1:13331938-13351938 GCF_046742065.1 Oratosquilla oratoria
CCTCCCCCTCATCAGGAGGCTAGGACGTTACCCCTTACAGATGACTTTATAGCTTGGAATTTAATGAACAATGCCCTTGGTCCAACTCAATGGAGGCAGGGTTCGAACTGCTGTCACTTCGGCCTCCGCCAAAGTAGCAACGCTCTTACCCGCTCGGCCAGCCTTTTCCCCTTATAATGGGGGTGGCCAGCCAGGGAATGCACCTACTCTTTACCCATTCCACAAACATTCTACACCCATTGGTTGTCCCGTATAGCTTAGCTCCTCGTGGACGAAGAATCATCCCTATTTCCCGCGCCCTCTACACGGGTCAGAACCTCGCTTTTGACGATCCAGCATCATCAAATGATGCAAGCACTGATGAAAAGAGAGCATAAGAACATAAGAATAGAGGAGACTGCAAGAGACCATAATGCCTATACCAGGCAGTTCCATTTTCTTTACCACCTGTCATCCCCATCCATAATATTGTCTAATTTTCACTTAAAACAACCAATTGCTTCAGCACTCACTACATGGTTACTAAGTCTGTTCCATTCGTTAATCACTGTTAGTAAACCAGTTCTTGCCTATTTCCTTATTAAACCTAAATTCGTCCATTTTAAATCCATTGCTACGAGTCCTGCCCTGCTGTTTTAATATGATGACATCACTCTTGTTAAAACCCTTGACCCACTTGAATATCTATATTAGATCACCCCGCACTCTGCATCTATTCAGAGTCTAAGTTAAGATGCCTAAAGCCACTGTCACACCTACGCGACTTAAGTTTGTTTAAGTAGAAACGACTTAGGTTACAATCTTATATTTTTCGAACTTCCAAATGTCAAAACACCTTTGCGTCATATATTGAGAAGCTGAATGACGAACTAAGAGAAGTTAAGCATTTACAAATATTAGACGCATTGTTGAACTGTCCTTAGGGAAATCTAGAATGTTGTAAGCGAAGTCGTCTTACAGCTTTTCAAAGTCACAACATTTGAATTCTTGAATGTGTGACTAGGGCTTAAGCTTGTCTTCGTAAGATAAATTTCTGAGTCCATGTATAATTGGGTTCTGTCTGTGTAACATCCAGCTTAAGTATATCAACAAAGAGAGTTCTAAACTAGAGACAAAAAGAAAATAAATAGAAAAATGCCAGAATGAGATACGTTACTGTAAATAGCCCGATGAAGGAAATAGACAAGAACTGGTTTGCCAACAGTATTTAACAAATGAAATAGACCTAAAACAAGTAGCGAGCGTTGAAACAATTGGTTGTTTTAAGATTAGATAACTTGATGACAGGTGGTAAGGGACTTGGAACTATCTACTGTAGGCCTTATGGTCCTTTCCAGTCTCCTCCATTGTTATGTTCTTATATATAAAAGACTCATTTTACGAAGATGGCTGAGTCTGGATATATTTTTCTCTGTGTTTGCAATGACAATAAGACGATGGGAGAAGGGTTGAAAATAAGTGCGAAGTGGCCGCAGCAGTATGAAGAACAAATGGGAATTCACTCTCGAGGACGAAGGGATGCAGGTAGCAGTGGGGAAAAACATATAAAAGCGTATACTGTAGAGAGGGTAGAGTGGAAAAAAATATATATACGAAAAAGCTCGAAAATATGAAATGGTGTACAAGACTGAAGGGGTGTATGGCGTTTCTTCAGAGTTTGAAATATTGTGGGCTCTAAAGGCCAAACAGGAGTGGCAATTGCAACAAACTGAAAGATATTTGCAAGGACTCTTAATGAAACATTATAGGAGAACAAGGGTTTGGAATAATCCAATGACTAGAAATGTCATCAGTCTGAAAAAAATCTATATGTCAGTCTGTCTGTCTATCTATATATATACCAAAAGGCTTCTTTCCTCTTGTAAGGAAGGCCAAGGTATGCATCCCATACACACACACACACACCCAACTCCCATTCATCTGTTTCAGTTTTTTTTATGGATGAAGAGTCAGAAGCAATGCAACAAGACACAGTACATCCACAGCAGGGTCCACAGAATAGGCCCCCTATGGGTCCGCAGACCCCCGGTTGAAAATTACTGATATAGAGAATCCATCGGTATTCAGAATGGAAGATGGAAAGACGACAAAGATGCCTCTTATGAATAATAAAGAAATTTGTTTCAGAAAAAAAGGTAAGCAAATGATATCTAAAGATAGTGAAACCGAAGACAGTAAGATTGTTATTTTGGAGAGGTGAGAAAAACTACAAGGGCGTGTTTCTGTCTTACACCGAAACTAGAATCTAACGGAGACAAGGAGCGGAAAAAATGGGCATAGAATAAGGTCTAGGTTTAAGAAGGAAATAGGCAAGAACTGGTTTACCAACAGAAGGATTAACAGATGGAATAGACTTAGTAACCATGTAGTGAGCGATGAAATAATTGGTTGTTTTAAGGGAGGACTAGATAACTTTATGGATAAGGATGACAGATGGTAAGGAGAATGGAACTGCCTAGTGTAGGCCTGTGGGTCTCTTGCAGTCTCCTCCATGCGTATGTTCTTTATGTTCTTAGAATTTCAGGTTAATGTTGTATGGACGAAGGTCGGTGGACAAGTAAGATTCAAGGAAGAGATCTTTGAGAATGAGGATGGGTGAGGGGACTGAGAAGGCAGGATAAGAATGGCTGACGGAGCTTCGACTAGGGACACAAGTGAAGATGACGAGAGGAAAGAGGACAAAGGACAAAGAAAAACAAGGACTTAAGGGGCTATCACACTGGGCTATTTTTCCTCCCACATCCTACCTCCAACCTCCATTTGAATAACTAGATTATGACTTCGCTAACAGATGTCTAGACTTCTCTCAATAACATTTCAACAGTATGTCTAACGTTCGTATCGGTTTACAATGTCTTAGTTCATCATTCAGCTTTGATATATATATGACCGAAAGGTAATTTGATACTTGGAGACTTAAGAAATAAATTTTGTTACCGAAGTCGTTTTCACTCAAACGAACTCTCAACTGTCGGCGCTGTTGAAGTTCGTGGAAGCCCGGTGTGATAGCTGGAGAATTGGATGAGGAAGGGCAGTTGGAGACCTCAAGATGGAAATGTAACAAAAAGGGAGTTCGATAGAGTATAATCAATAGATATGTAGGAAAATTAGAAACCAGAGTTGGTCTGAGTTCGAGAAGGCGATAATTAAAGAAACTGAAATTTTGTAGAAACGACATGATTTCATGAAAACAAGCAGGAAACAAGAGGAAAGAAATGAAGAGAAAGAAGGAGGACGAGGAAGACAAAAAAAGGCAAGCAGGAGTAGGAGGAAGAGGAGGAGGAGGAGGAGGAGAGGAGGAGGACGAGAGGAAGGGGAAGGAGGAGGTGTAGGAGGAGGAAGAGGGCGAGGAGGGAAAGAGTAGAAGAGAGGAGAGAGTGCGTTCCAGAGAGCCGGCAAGTAGGGGGACCCATGTTTTTCTTACGGATTATATTGTTGTTCTTCGTGTGTGCGTTCAGCGACAGCGTGCACACTACCAAGGGTCTTGAAATCTTGGCACCTCAGTGTGTATGATTACATGTGTGTACGTGTGTGTGTTTACATGTGTGTGGGTGGGTGTGCGTGTATGTGACTCACTATAGTCTTGGATCATGTGATGAAATCGTGATCAACAGCTATTTCCCTCCCGAAAGAAAGCTCAGAGCTCATATATGACCAATCTATGGGCAATGCTGTGACCTTACACGCACACACACACCCAACTCCCCGGCCACGAGAGTTTGAGTAACGACTTGTAGCGCAGCGATACTAAAAATACTTCAGTCCTTGGCGGGATTCGAACCCGGACCGCCATAGTGACGGCCAGGAAATCTAACCACTGCGTCATCGAGTGTGTGTGTGTGTGTGTGTGTGTGTGTGTGTGTGTGTGTGTGTGTGTGTGTGTGTGTGTGTGTGTGTGTGTGTGTGTGTGTGTGTGTGTGTGTGTGTGACAGAGAGAGAGAGAGAGAGAGAGAGAGAGAGAGAGAGAGAGAGAGAGAGAGAGAGAAAGAGAGAGGAGATATTGTGTATGTGTGTGTGTGTGTGTGTGTGTGTGTGTGTGTGTGTGTGTGTGTGTGTGTGTGTGTGTGTGTGTGTGTGTGTGTGTGTATGTGTGATACACAGAGAGAGAGAGAGAGAGAGAGAGAGAGGAGATATTGCGTGTGTGTGCATGTGTGTGTGTGTGTGTGTGTGTGTATGTGTGTGTGTGTGTGTGTGTGTGTGTGTGTGTGTGTGTGTGTGTGTGTGTGTGTGTGTGTGTGTGTGTGTGTGTGTGTGTGTGCTTGTGAGCGTGTGTGTGTTTGTCTTTGTGTATGTGTAAGTGTGTGTATGAGTTTTTTGTGCTTGAGTCTGCATTTACGCATAATATGTGTACTGTTTACCTATATATGTTTGTATTTCATAATAATGTGCGTAAATAATTAGAAAAAATTACTCTTCGTTTATAGTTCAAAAAAGTTTTTTTTGAGAAACATTCTGGAATTATACGAGACTTGTCCTAAGATTAACGATAATATTTTTTCTTACATGAATTTTTAAGCATCATCCATTAAATTCAATCTATAATGTGATATACTTATTGCCCCTGTATGGGATTATAGTGAACCCATATGGATCAGAATCACCCAGTATTTCTCTGTGATTGGATAGAAGCGCTGGTCTTTGGAGAGAGATGAAGTATGTACGAATATATGTAAGCTGCGTCGTATTTGCCTTCAGCACCTTGTATGACATTCAGGCCCTGTTCACACTAGTGGCGGTTCAGTTACAGTGTAAGTCAATGGAGGCGTTCACACACAACCGCGGAGTTTTTCCTCGAATATGTGGTATCGATGCGGTTTCCGTGCGGTTCAAAAAGCTAGTGTGATCAGGGCTTTAGCCCTATCGTATAATGAATGTGAAATACGAATATATTAGTCAGCATGATCTGTAACTGCAATTGAATCTTCTCCCACGCCTGCGTCTTTCAAGGCCATTAAAGGGTTATCACACTGGGCTATTTTTCCTCCCACATCCTACCTTCAACCTTCATTTGAATGACTACAATATGACTTTCTTTTCTTCCCTGCTTGCTGTTATCTTTATTTCTTGTGTCTTTACTTGCCTACATTGATTTGTCTTCCGAATAACTAGAACATGTCTTCCGAATAACTAGAATATGACTTTGCTTACAGAAATCTAGAATTCTCTAAGAACATTTCAGCAGTATGTCTAACACTCCTATAATAGGTTTACAACCTCTTAGTTCATCATTCAGCTTTGCTTTATGTGACGGAAAGATAATTTGATATTTGGAGATTTGAAAAATGAAATATTGTAGCCGAAGTCGTTTTTACTCAAACGAACTCTCAACTGTCTACGCTGGTGAAGTCCGTGGAAGCCCAGTGTGATAACCCCTTAAGACTCACTTTATCAATATTCATCACAACCAGTTCCTCAGCGAGATGCCAAGATGCCAAGATGCCACGGGTGCCAGGCAGCCTCGTCGCCACAGTGCCAGGGCGACAAAAACAAGACACTCCGCAGCTTCTGCTAAAGATAACATCTCTCTGTAAACAGTGATGCTTTGCCTACGAACACTCACCGTACTTTTAGTTGCGCTCGAGAAACTGTTTGGAGAAGCATGTTTCCTTCCTCAGCAGGGGGTGGCTGACCCGGGGGAGAGGAGGGACCGGGGCAGGAGGGCCCGGAGAAGGCCAGCCGGGCCTAAAACTGAACCTCGTCCTCCATCACCATTGCTTCTATCCTCGAGGGAAAATACCCCCCCACCCCCCGTAGAGGTGGATGAATAGATACGTTAGAGGAGAGATTAAAAGAGGGTAGCAGAATAGAGTTGAAAAAAAGTTAAAGTGATCATTATTTTTATTTGGAATGAAGATTTGTCACCAATCAGAAGAGTTGCTCAGGTCCATAGGGGTATGAAACATATATTTAAGATCCCATACGAGGGGAAGACCGAGAAAAGGGGACAGGAAGTGGAGGAAATTCGACAGTGGAGGAGAGCGAGGAAGAGAGAGGAGAGAAAAAAAAAAAGAGAAAACCGCGCCTTTAGTAGCGTGAGAGGCCTAATTCCTTGTTCTTGAGAGAGAGAAAGAGTTAGAAAGGAGATGAAGGATGGACGTAATAAGGATTGCCCACCAGGTTCAGGATAACAGACCCTGCAGAGGTCATGGCAGTTTTTTACAAAGGAATGTACTGAAAAGTCGTAGACCATAGGCAAGGTCGTAAATGAATGTTTTTTTTTTTTTGTTTTTTATCTCGGGCATCCAAATGGCGGGGGGGGGGGTGCATCGGGTCAGGTCATTTGGGGGAAAAGAACTTAATAGATATGTTTGATTGATATTCAAACCGAATAAAGTGTATATTCTATGTTCGTTTCTTATAATGGTTTTTCAGTGATATGAGGCCTTACACATGAATCTTTGGGGAATACAATCAAGGAATTGGCCCTAGGCATAACCAGACCTGTGCACGATACTAACGGTATGAATGGAGGAAAAAAAAAATTATGAAACGAATGAATAAGAAAAAAATATATAAATAAACAAAGAGTAGTGGGCTGAGGAAGAAAGAGGGTAGAAGTGCAAAAAAAAAATGAAAATAAGAAATAGATAAAAAAATAAATAAAATGGCAAAATAGAAATGATAAATTAAAAAGCAAAAACAGAAAAAAGTATTTCCACGTGCAAAGAACAAGGCCATTTAACACAGCACTCTTATGCTTGAGAACAAGGACTTGATCTTGATAAGATCAGTGTTGAGGCGAAAGCAAGTCTGATGGTGGAGCAAGATCAAGATAGTCTTGGTAACAGGATATGCTGCAGTCTGCTGTCGCATTCCCAAATGTATAAGCATAATGGGGGAACTGCAAGAGACCATAAGGCCTATATTAGGCAGTTACATGTCCATTACCACCCATCATCTTCATCCATGAAGTTATCTAAGCTTCTCTTTGAACAACCAATTGTTTCTGTTCTCACTACATGTTTATGTCTATTCCATTCGTTAACCACTCCATCGCTAAACCAGTTCTTAACCATTTCCTTCTTAAACCTAAATTTGTCCAATTTAAACCCATTACTACGAGTACCTCCCTGCTGTCTTGATATGATGACCTTGCCTGCATGACCCTTGTGGTTCTCAACCTCTTTCATTACATTCCCCCTTTCATTAATTCTCAACATTCATGTAACCTTTTTGAATACCTCCAATAGATCACCCCGCACTCTACGTCTTCCCAAAGAGTAAGTTAAAAGGCCTAAGCTTGTCTACGTAAGGAATTTTTATTTCTGATACACAAGAGGCTAAAATCCAACAAAACCGTAGAACTTTATTATCGGGAAGCTAAATGTCAATATCAATTTTAATCTTAATATTTGAAGTGACGTCCGTCAGACTAATACTGTACAATGTAAACGATAGAAATACAATATGTATGGTTACGCTTACATCAGGTTTGGATATATCGTCAACCTAAAATACCCAGCGGCTTACCACAACTGACAAGGCTTTGCCCTACCAGAGGTTTTTCACTTCCTATTGTTTGAGCTGGGATGATGGTGAGTTTATTTCGTTGTACAATTTTTGTTCAGTGTTTCTTAGGTACATACGTAAATGTGTTTGAGACAATTATATAATTGCAACTACATCAGAAGGAAATTGTTTGTATTTATTTGGTCATGTTATCTTTAAATTCTTCATAAGTGAAATTAACAAATTAATCACTTCAGTTTTCTAGTTCAATTTCAAACTGTATATTTCTTAGTCCAACATGAAAATAATGTAAAAATTATATTCTACAATAGTTGTTTTCGCCAAGTATGTCAAACTACTTGATGGTAATCATTTGTGAAAATAGCAATGGTCTTAATTCAATAATGACTAAGAACGCTATTTTTCGGGAGATTTCCACATGGTTTGTCTCTGATTATCTGAGTCAGTTTACATGTTTCTTACTGCTATGCAAAAAGAATGACAATCGTCACTTGAACACACCTTCGAATAAAAGAAAATATTGTGACACAAAAAATTTCATTCATTCATTCATTCACTCATTTATTTTTTATCTATGTATGTATCTATCTATTACGTATATATTCGCTCATATGTTTCTCTGTGCACTTATTTGTTTATTGTCTATTAACTTATTCACTTATTTATAAATTCTTAATTCGAATATTCATGTTTAAGAAATACCTTATCACTAAATTGAACTAATTAACTTACGATTATATATGTATACTGTGTGTGTGTGTGTGTGTGTGTGTGTGTGTGTGTGTGTGTGTGTGTGTGTGTGTGTGTGTGTGTGTGTGTGTGTGTGTGTGTGTGTGTGTGTGTGTGTGTGTGTGTGTGTGTGTGTGTGTGTGTGTGTATGCATGTGTGTGTATGTGTGTGTCCATCTACATTGACACATAGATAAACTAATTTATCCATGTATCTTCAGTTCAGTTCAGATCATAAGAGCTCCAAGAAGAGAGGGGATATTAGAAAGAGGAAGATGGTCGAGATGAGGGAGATGGGGGCTGGGGGGAGGGGGGGTAAAGAAGTGGGGGGAGAGGAGTAGAAGAGGGGGAAGGAGGGGGAGGGGGCGAAGGTGTTGTTTTGATAATAATGTGCGAGTGAAAGGGTGTTGTTGTTGCAACAATTGGCATGAAGCGCCATGACGCCCGGAGGAGGAGGGGGAAGGGGGAGGGGGAGGGTGAGGGGGACCTGCTCCTCGCGATAGAATCGGCAAACTCCAAATGTTATCCTCCATCGGCACCACAAACATGAGCCCGTTATCTTCCCCACTCCCCCTCTCTCCCTCTCCCTCCCTCTCTCCCTCCCCCTCCCTCTCTCCCTCCCCCTCCCTCATCATTCACTCTCTTCCTCCTTACCACCCTTCCTCTTTCACTTCCTTCCTCCTTCCTTCTCTCTTCCCCTCCTCCCTTCCTCCTTACAAGCCTCCCTCTTTCCCTTCCTTCCTCCTTCCCTCTCTCCCCCCTCCTTCGCTCACTCACTCTCTTCCTCTTTCCCTCCTCTCCTGCTTCCGCCACCCCCTTCCTCCTTAGGGTCCTCCCTTCTTTTCCTCCCTTCCTCCTTCACTCTCTCTCTCTCTTTTCCTCCCTTAATCCCTCCCCCTTTCCTCATTCGCTCTCTTCCTCCTTCTCTCTATCTTCCCCTCCTCCCTTTCTCTTTACCACTCTCCCTCTTTCCTTTCCTTCCTCCTTTCCTCTCTCTCCCTCCCTCCCTCTCTTCCTCCTTCCCTCCGCCCCTGCCTCCCTCCCTTCCTCGTTACCACCCTCACTCATTCCCTTTCTTCCTCCTTCCCTCTCTCCCTCACTCCCTCACTCACGCTTTTCATCCTTCCCTCACTCCCTCCCTCCCTCCCTCCTTCTCTCCCTCGTTCCCTCACTCTCTCTTTCTTCGTCTTTTCCTCCCTCCCTGCCTCTCTCCCTTCCTCCCCACCACCTTCACTCATTCCCTTCCTTCCTCTTTCACGCTCTCCCTCCCTCACTCACGCTCTTCCTCCTTCCCTCCGTCCCTCCCTCCCTCCTTCCTATTCTCCCTCTTTCCCTTCCTTCCTCCTTCCCTCTTTCTTTCATTCATTCCTTCGTCCCTAACTGGCTTCCACTTAGCCGTCCATATAACTTTTCTCACTTAAACTGTTCATCAGTTCCCGTTTCTCTATTCCAGTGGATCTCAACCTCTTTCGTTCCATTCCCCCTTTCATTAATTCCCAACATTCATGTGATTCCCCTTCACAAATTCTCCCAAACCCCACCCTGCCAAAAAAGGGTAAAAAAATATGATAATCATAATAGAATGTTGATGAAGAGAAACTTTTGCTTTGACCAACATAGTTATTTTATATTTATTTGATAGATTTTTGTGATATGTTTAACTTACATTACTAGAATACAAAATATGGAGGACACTAGACTCTCACCAAATTTGTAACAGCAGGCAATGCCCCCCCCCCCCCTAGATTCTTGTAATAGCTTCCTTAGGTGGGTATGGGCCCCAAGTTGAGTACTACTGTTCTATTCTATCCACACACTATTCCATCCGTGTACTACTTCCTAATTCTTTGATAAGCTAACCTCTTGACATCCCTCAGACTCACTTTTTCTCATATTATCTTCAATTGCCATCACTCAGATCTCATATGAAACGTCCAGAAACAGAGAGGCATCTTCGCCTTTCACGATCCGTGCTTAACTCGAAACCAGTAAAAGTGGCGGAGATGCCCCTCTGTTTCTGGATGCCTCATATTCCTTAAACAATTCTCTCCATATTTCCCTCTCAACGTCCCTCCATATATACTCTCTCCCTGGATCGTAACAGCAACTTCCCCCCTACCCCCTCCTCCTTCATTCATCCATCTTACCTTCTACGTTAATCAAAAATCTATCCTTTGACTGTCTTCCTGCCCTTCCAAACAAGTATTCTTTGAGTATATTTTCATTTTTCAATTCTCTTTTCTCTTTTGCAAACCGTCTCATCCAAATAAGAAATAAGACAAACATTTTACTTGCAAAAAAGTGTGAGTATGCGGCGCCTGTGTGTGTGTGTGTGTGTGTGTGTGTGTGTGTGTGTGTGTGTGTGTGTGTGTGTGTGTGTGTGTGTGTGTGTGTGTGTGTGTGTGTGTGTGTGTGTGTGTGTGTGTGTGTGTGTGTGTGTGTGTGTGTGTGTGTGTGTGTGTGTGTGTGTGTGTGTGTGTGTGTGTGTGTGTGTGTGTGGTGTATGTGTGGTGTGTGTGTGTGGTGTGTGTGTTTTGCGTGTGTGTGTGTGTGTGTGTGTGGTGTGTGTGTGTGTGTGTGTGTGCGTGTGTGTGTGTGTGTGTGTGTGTGTGTGTGTGTGTGTGTGTGTGTGTGTGTGTATGTGTGTGTGTGTGTGTGTGTGTGTGTGTGTGTGTGTGTGTGTGTGTGTGTGTGTGTGTGTGTGTGTGTGTGTGTGTGTGTGTGTGTGTGTGTGAACTCAGCTCGGACGTGACAAAGCGACAGTGCCTTGGCCAATTGCGCAATGGGCTAAATCACTGACGCTTTGTCGTGTCCGAGCTGAGTTCAAGTCCTCGGCTCGGTCACGTTTTAATTTCCAACAAATTCTTCTTTTGAGCTTCTCGTCAGTCTCGACTGTGATGGCATGGAACTACAGTAAAAGTGAATTGTGGTTGAAAAGATATATACGTATATATATGTATATATATATATATATATGTATATACATATATATATGTATATATATATATATATATGTCTCGTCAGTCTCGACTGCGATGGCATGGAATTAAGAATGAATTGTGGTTGAAAAGATATATATATATATATATATATATATATATATATATTATATATATATATATATATACAAGCCCCTGGCTTCGCCAGCCCGGCTGCGCCGGGGGGCTTGGCCTGCGGCGCACCTCGCTTCGCTCGCGGAGGGCTACGCCCCACCAAACAAAGGCTATAAAATAAGCAACTGTAAATTATTCACCTCTTTTATTTTCGTCATTTTTGTTTTTTAGAAAAATACTTTTATTTAGACTTACGCCCAAGATCCGCTCGAGTCCCAAAGATCCGCTCGAGCCCTCAAGATCCGCTCGAGTCCCAAAGATCTACTCAAGTCCTCTAGATCCGCTAATCCGCTCGAGTCCTCTAGATCCACTCGAGTCTCAAAGATCCGCTCGAATCCTCTAGATCCGAAGGAGAAGAAGAAGAAGAAGAAGAAGAAGAAGAAGAAGAAGAAGAAGAAGAAGAAGAAGAAGAAGAAGAAGACGAAGAAGAAGAAGAACGCGAAGACGAAGAAGAAGAAGAAGAACGCGAAGACGAAGAAGAACGCGAAGAAGAAGAACGCGAAGAAGAGGAGGAAGAAGAAGAACGCGAAGAAGAGGAGGAAGAAGAAGAACGCGAAGAAGAAAAAGAACGCGAAGAAGAAGAAGAACGCGAAGAAGAAGAAGAAGAACGCGAAGAAGAAGAACGCGAAGAAGAACGCGAAGAAGAAGAAGAACGCGAAGAAGAACGCGAAGAAGAAGAAGAAGAAGAACGCGAAGAAGAAGAAGAACGCGAAGAAGAAGAAGAAGAAGAAGAAGAAGAAGAGGAAGAATACCACCTGACCCCGACTTCTTCTTCTTCTTCTTCTTCTTCTTCTTCTTCTTCTTCTTCTTCTTCTTCTTATTCTTCTTCTTCTTCTTCCTATTGGACAACCTTACACCCACCCGATGTCCCCAAAATACCACGGATTGAAAAACGGGAAAAACTGGAAAGACTTTATTTTTTAAGTTGCATTGATATTTTTATTTAGACTTACGCCCAAGATCCGCTCGAGTCCCAAAGATCCGCTCGAGCCCTCAAGATCCGCTCGAGTCCCAAAGATCTACTCAAGTCCTCTAGATCCGCTCGAGTCCCAAAGATCCGCTCGAGTCCTCTAGATCCACTCGAGTCTCAAAGATCCGCTCGAGTCCTCTAGATCCGAAGGAGAAGAAGAAGAAGAAGAAGAAGAAGAAGAAGAAGAAGAAGACGAAGAAGAAGAAGAAGAAGAAGAAGAAGAAGAAGAAGAAGAAGAAGAAGAAGAAGAAGAAGAAGAAGAAGAAGAAGAAGAACGCGAAGACGAAGAAGAAGAAGAAGAACGCGAAGACGAAGAAGAACGCGAAGAAGAAGAACGCGAAGAAGAGGAGGAAGAAGAAGAACGCGAAGAAGAGGAGGAAGAAGAAGAACGCGAAGAAGAAAAAGAACGCGAAGAAGAAGAAGAACGCGAAGAAGAAGAAGAAGAACGCGAAGAAGAAGAAGAAGAACGCGAAGAAGAAGAACGCGAAGAAGAACGCGAAGAAGAAGAAGAACGCGAAGAAGAAGAAGAACGCGAAGAAGAAGAAGAAGAAGAAGAAGAAGAAGAAGAAGAAGAAGAAGAAGAAGAGGAAGAATACCACCTGACCCCGACTTCTTCTTCTTCTTCTTCTTCTTCTTCTTCCTATTGGACAACCTTACACCCACCCGATGTCCCCAAAATACCACGGATTGAAAAACGGGAAAAACTGGAAAGACTTTATTTTTTAAGTTACATTGATATGTATGTATGTATGTATGTATCTATATTACAATAATAAGATTATCGCATTAGGAACAAAACCTTTTCTGTTTATATGTTTATTTTTTGCTTTTTTATTTTATTTTGTTTTTCTCTCTTCTTTTTCTCTTTTGTACAGTCTAGAGTAGACCTGGGCGCACTTCCATTCTAGACAGTTCACTAAATAAAGGACCCACTACAGACGCAATTGTTTGTATCCTGACTTTATTTTTGATAATGTGATGCTACAACTATTCAAATTCCTCTTAGTACGACGACTTGAGTTACACGAGAGAACAATCAAAAGAGAGAAAGGAAGAGAGAAAAACGAATCCTCTAAAAACAAGAAGAATCATTAATCCCATTGGTTAGTTACACATCATAAAGATGGTGTTTTGTTTTTTCATCGACACTTGTGCATTCTATTTAGAACCAATTGGGTTGCGTAACATCCTCTTAATCGTTTCTGTACGATTTTCTCTTCTTTTGTTTGCTTTCTTCTTCTTAGAGATCTCTTTCTCTCTGTTTCTTCTTTTTTTCGACTATTATTTCTCTTTATTCTTTTTAAGTTTTGATCGGTGTGATGATTAATTATTAGCCTACAACCACAGCCGCTGTCGCATCCTCCCTCCCTCCTGGGATCATCCTATTTGAGTCAACGCGTTGGTTATGGGTTCGGTTAAAATCATCAGCCTCGTACTTTGCAGCTCGAAGCAAATCATCCCCCATTCAGAAACAAAGAATTAGTGCTCTAGACAATCGTTTGACGATCATCATTGAACCGTGAACGATCATCGTTTAGTGATAATCGCACCGAGAAAATACCTTTAATCGACTTTAGTATTCGTCTTGGGAACTGTCATGGAAAGACGAAGAATGAGGAGTGATCTAATATAGGTATTTAAATTCAAGGGCTTTAACAAGGGTCATACAGGCAAGGTCATCATATTAAGACAGCAGGGTAGGGCTCATGGTCAAATTTAGGTTTAAGAAGGAAATAGGCAAGAATTGGCTTACCAACAGAGTGGTTAACGGGTGGAATAGATTTAATAACCCTGTAGTGAGGCTGAAACAATTGGTTACTTTAAGAGAAGATTAGATAACTTTATGAATATGGATGACAAGTGGTAAGGGACATGTAACTGCCGAGTGTAGGCCTTATGGTCTCTTGCAGTCTCCTCCATTCATAAGTTCTTATGTTCTTATAATCTCTTGTTACCTTTCCAATGACCTGTCTCGCCCACCTTTACTGTTTGTTTGTCTCTCCTTCCCTCCTGTCTACTCCCCCCATTCGTCTTCCCCTCCTCCTTCTGCCCATCCACGTTTATTTATTCTTCCTGCCTTCACCCTTTTGATCCCTATTATTATTTCTTTCTTTCTCTTGACTGTTATTCCTTCTTCATTTCCTGCCTCCTGTTCCTTCCTCTTTGTCTTACATCTGTTCTCCTTATTCATTCTCATTCCTTTTTCGCAAGGCCTTTCTTTCCGTCCGCCTTCTATTCTACTTCACCTTTGTTGATTCCGTCATTTGCTTTACTCTCTCCCTCTCCTCTATTCTTGTTTCAATCCGTCTGCTCTTCATCCCTTTCCATCCCATTTCTCTGTACACTTTCTCTCCTTCCATATTTCCACATTCGTTCGCTTAGGTCGAACAAAAGGAAATGCTTAAACCCCGTCGACTCTTTTTCTCCCTCTTTTAGATAAAATTTCCCTCATTTTCTGATTTTTTTTTTTCAGCTCCCTCTTCGGTCTTTTTCGTTTTTGTTTTTTTTTCTTCTTTTCTTTTCTTTGTCTCCAGGAAACTTGTCTCGCTTTCACAGGTTCAGTCACTCTCCTCCTCCAGCTCCAACTCCACCTTGTCTTCCATCTCTATCTCCTCGTCCACATCCACCTCCACCTCCACATCCACCTTACCTTCAATGCCAAGTCCACCTACACCTCCAGCTCCACCTCCACCTCCATTTCACCTCCACCTCTACATCCACTTTCACCTCCAACTCTTCATCTACGTCCACATCTACATACACCTTCACCTCCATATTCACATCCTCCTTCACCACCTCCACTTCCACATCCACTTCCACCTACTTTCACCTCCACATCCACTTTCACCTTCAATTCCTACTCGAACTCCACATCCACCTCCTCCTCTACCTCCATATTCACATCCACATCCACCTCTATACCCACCTCCACCTCCACACCCACATCCACATCCACATCCGCCACTTACTATATCTCGTGGCTCTTCTACTCACTCCAATAATGACGTTTGTACTCAAACCTCCACTTCTGGTGATTTTCTTGTATCCTGGAGAACACCTTCATCCTCGATTGTTGTGGGTCTCCTATAGCCAGCTGGGCACTAAGGTTTTACAAAGGATGACAAAAGATCTCAAAGGAAGAGCATGCCGACAGGAGACCATTTGGTCCATAATTAGGTCAGATACAAAAAAGTAAATATATAGGTAAATAAGTAAATGAATAAATTACATTAATAAATAGATAATAATAGATGATAAAAAACAGATAATAATGGATTAGTAAATAATGATAAATTGATCAATAAAATAAGATCAAATAAATGGCAGGCATTACAGCATATTGCTTAGGTGGTTATTTAAGTGAATCTTATAACTTCGAACTGTACTACATTGCACTGCCTTTGCAGGAAGTTTATTCCATTCATTTACTATACGATTGGCGAAGTTGTTTCTACCCACTTCCAAATTAAATCTATTTCCTGTCAGTTTGAGACCATTATTTCTTGTCTGAATCGCATTCAGTGTAAAAATGTCACTTTTGATATTGTCAATTCCTTTTAGAATACTAAAGACCTGTATCAGATCATCCCTAAGTCCACGCTTTCTTAGGAAAATAGACTCATATATTTTAGTTGATTTTCGTATGATTTAATATTTCTGATATTTGGAATCAGTTTTGTGGCTCGCCGTTGCACTTCTTCCAGTCTGTCAATGTCTTTAATGAGATTCTGTTACCATACGGAAGCAGCATATTCCAAATGTGAACGAACTAACGATTTATGTAGGAGTGTCTTTACATGTACCGTACTAGTAAACAGCAGTTTACCAGTTACCTTTAATGGTAAACTAACCTTTAAGGCGTTATCACACTGGGCTATTTTTCCTCCAATCTCCAACTCATCGGCGGTACCACCCATTTCCAGAATATTTTTCCCCGTAAAATTATTAAGGCAAACAATTTTCTTTTCTCAACAGTTTACATACGAGAAATGTAGAATATCACTTGATATACTGAGGGATAATTGATTATTTTCCTCCAGCATATTAGATTCCTTCACGAAAGCTGCGGGCTGTAGATATACTCCAACGGTCGGTGGAAAACGTCTTTACTAGTATAGGGCACTGGTTCATTGTTGTTTCTTTTTTTAATATTTGAGGTGTCGATTTCTATGGCTGAAACAGTGCTCTGCAGGGCCCCACCTTATGTCTTCTTATTTGTAGTTGTTTCTAATACTCCTTTCATTTTTAGGTGAACAGATGAACAGACGGATCTCCAGATTCTTTGTAAATATTGCTTTTACTGTCACTAATCTTTGTTACCAGGTACTCTGATGACCAGCCTCGGCACACATCTCCCACCGAGGACTTAGTAGGACAGAATTTCGGACTGAAAGTGTGAAGCCTAACATTAAACACTATCTTAAAGTACACTTTGCTCGATGCGATTATTGATGAACTATAATCGTCAAACGATTATCTAGAGCATTATTTATTTATTTATTTATCTATTTATTTATTTATTTATTTATTATTATTATTATTATTATTTTTTTTTTTTATCTATTTTTTCTAGCGACTCTAGCTGCAGTCGCTCGAAGCAAAACAGCCCCATTTATTCATGGCTCAACAATGATCGTCAAACGATTGTCTAGAATAAAACTGTTTTGCTTCGAGCGACCGCAGCTAGAGTTGTTAAAAACAAAGAATCAGTGCTCTAGACAATCGTTTGATGATTATCATTGAGCCATGAACGATCATCGTTGAACGATAATCATCGCACCGAGTAAAACAAAACGTACCTTTAACATCTACTTCCACCTCCACTTCATCTCTTATCCTAAACTTTTGCTTCTGTCTCCACATGCACCTCCACAAGACCTGTAAAAAAAAAAAAAAAAAAAAAAAAAAAAAAATATTTTCATACGTTACTATACTTTTCCTATGGTTTTTGACCTGAAAAGGCCAAAAAATCACATTTGTTTTTATCTAGAATACAAGCCGGAGGCTTGGCTGCGCAAACAGCGGCCTCCGGCCGCAGCTTTCCGCGCTCTAAGCCCTCGTTTTCCCCTTCGGCCTCGGCCTCGGGGCGGAACCCCAACACGGGATCCCCAGCACGAAGAAGAACGCGAAGAAGAACGCGAGGAAGAAGAACGCGAAGAAGAACGCGAGGAAGAAGAACGCGAAGAAGAACGCGAAGAAGAACACGAAGTAGAATGCGAAGAAGAACGCGAAGAAGAACGCGAGGAAGAAGAACGCGAAGAAGAACGCGAAGAAGAACGCGAAGAAGAATGCGAAGAAGAACGCGAAGAAAAACGCGAAGAAGAACGCGAGGAAGAAGAAGAAGAAGAAGAAGAAGAAGAAGAAGAAGAAGAGGAACGCGAAGAAGAAGAAGAAGAAGAAGAAGAAGAAGAAGAAGAAGAAGAAGAAGAAGAAGAAGAATACCACCTGACCCCGACTTACCCAAGCGCTTTTTCAAGAATATTTTTAGGACAAAGTGTCACCGTAATACCACCTGTCCCCGACTTCCACAGCGTTTTTTAGAAGAATGTTTTTATTTAGATTTAGATATCGAAGCATTGCCGCATGGAGGCTGAAGATTTTTGCTATATATCCTACGAAATGGCCAATTTTGAGGCATTTCTAAACATTTTTTGTGGTATTATCTTTTTATCTATCCAAGATAGAGCAACAAATTAGGTACCAAATAAAAAACAGAATCTCTACATATAGAAACCGTTAGAATTTATAAATTTTCCCTGTGAATCTTAAAAAATATGAATTTTTTTAAATTTCTGACTTTTTTGCTAACCTGGAGTCATGGTTTTTGTATGAATGTTTGAATTCTAAGTGAATTTAGACCAAAACTCATATATAATTTCAGCATTTAATTTCGTATGTCTTATTTACAGAAGCCTGTTAATGATGTTGGGTAATACTGAACACTAAAAAAGCAAGGCAAGCACAAAAACACGATCCAAATCCAGAAAACTATCAACAAGATACTTCACAGTGGCATTAAACAAGGAGCTACGAGGACGCACAGTTGATGTTTCAGAACCTTCACCTGCAGTCCTCAAGCAAGCCGTCCACCAGATCTCACTGAAACCTTCCTGGTCGGATACCCTTCAACTTGCATCAGTAGTTCCCAGCTTCCCACCAACAGACAAGCATTCCAGTACTTCCTTTATCTCCAAAGTTTACCAGAAAATACAGGGAAACCCATGGTTCAAGACCTCCCCTATGAAATGGTTGAAGCTATCACCCCATTCTGACAGATGGCTAGGATTAAGACGATGACCAGACAGAAAAAACTCACTACTTTCATATCTATCAAATACAGCCATTACTGAATCTCTACTACAGCCCTCTGATTCCTTTCATTGCTTCGGTGGCACAATCAGAAGCCCGCTGGATTCGTATTTTCCGATTCCAAGCAGTGCCTGTTACCTGCCCCGGCAGTCCAAGCGCATAATAGTGCAAAAGTGACGGCTTCGGCCGCAGCTATTCAGCTCCTTCTCCGATTCTGTCAAAAAGTTCAGCCACACTTTAAGGCGTTATCACACTTGCCCATTTTTCCTCCGACAATTGGAGCATATTTGCAGCCCGCAGCTTTCGGGAAGGAACCTGATATACTGGATGAAACTAATTTTCCTCCAGCATATCAGGTGTCTTTCTTTGTAAATTGATGAGAAAACAAAATAGTTTAGCATAGTAGTTT
Source organism: Oratosquilla oratoria (assembly GCF_046742065.1). Lineage (NCBI taxonomy): Eukaryota > Metazoa > Arthropoda > Malacostraca > Stomatopoda > Squillidae > Oratosquilla > Oratosquilla oratoria. The sequence goes on from NC_134784.1 coordinate 13,350,938, forward strand.
TACTGCGGAGAAAGTGCTGGAGGTGGGCGGTACCGCCGATTAATTGGAAGTCAGAGTAAAAATACCCCAGTGTGATAACGCCTTTACCTCTTCCTTCTAATTCCGTAGACTTCCACGAAGTGGAGAATTCTACGACTAGACTGACCCACTAATCCACCATTTCCCGTGTCCTCATTCATTCACTCTCCATTACTTTCATCCAAGGTTGGAGTGTAACTGCAGCCTCAAGCTACGGTTACCCTCCAACATTGGGCGAAATCCAACGGAATCGTTGGAATCCAATAATTCCGTTGACTAGTGTAATCGTAGGTTTAGACATGAGTTTGCATAAATAGAAACCCGGAGTAGTACAGGATGGTACATTTCTGTCTAGCGTTTAGTATGTTGTTCTACGTCTAGCAAATTCGACATTCTTTGTGGACTCTTGAGCCTAGAATCCCGTCTCACCTGACCACCACAGTGTGACTTTGAATATCATCTCCCTGTCGCACGTCATCACCAGCACCTCCCTCTGGAAGTGCAGCCCCGAGGGGTTGGCACTCGTTCTCCGTACCGGGCCCTAGAACTGCCTTTGCCAGCTTTAATTGTATTTCCTCCTTCTTTTCACTTAAAGAGAACTGACAACCGGTGGTATGAGCCAGCAGTATGGAAACCGGCCCATAATAGAATAACACAGAAACCAGTCCAAAGTTTCCTACTAGAGGGAAATATGAGAGGACCCGAAGACTCTTGTTAGCCAAGTGGGGCTCCAGAATTACAGTCAGTGAAATTCGAGGCAAAAAGTACAAGCACTCCTCACTGCTGCACGACGAATGATCAAAGTAACTAAGTGATAACGCTCAAAGATCACGTGGAGGCGTGTAGATAAGAATCTCATTATGAGAGGCGCGTTATCGTCTCACCACTTCAACCTTACTTCCGACGCGGGTACAGAGAGTCTGTGTCTTCTGCGCCCGTTGTGGGAAAGACCCTACTACAGTGGTTCTCAACCTTTTTCATTC
>NC_134784.1:13366938-13389438 GCF_046742065.1 Oratosquilla oratoria
ACAACAGAGCTCATCACCTGGGACTGCCTGAGAGATACAGCCTTCGATATCGCCCTTCTGAGATCAGGAGGAAGACGTTTTTCACTTCCCAGGCAAACAAACTCGTCTATTCTTGTGCACAGCGGTGGCGGGATTTAGAAACATGCCTTTGGGTCGTTGTCGCCTGAGAGGACTTTATGGATGGGGATGATAGGTGGCAATGGACATTGAATTGTCTAATGTATGCCTTAGGGTCTCTTACAATCTCTTTCATCATTATGTTATTATGTTATTAGGATTTGTTCCTTCAGTCATGTCTGTTCTTGATCTTTAAGGCCCTGTCCACATTAGCGGTTTGAACCTCAAAGTCACTGAAAAAATGCGCGGTTGTGTGTGAACGCCACCATTGACCTCCATTATAATTGAACCGCCGGATTGAAACCGTTAATGTGAACAAGGCCTAAAGCGAAGTTTGTCTTCCAACGGAAGTTCCTCGTTTCATTACAGTTCATTTTCCTTTATTTAATTTTATTTCGTTTTTTCTACTGATTCAAATATTTCTTTATCCGTTTATCTAGTTATTAATTTATTTGTCTATTGTTATTAGTTCAGTATACATATAATTTGATATATTTCAGTTTCTCCAGCGATAGAAACTTATTCTATAATCACTTCAGGTGAACTTCTTTCATATATGCGTTCGTGGCGTCAAACCAAATCACTCACATGTACATGCTTACATATATTAACCTTCTTGATTTACCTCAAGTCAGAATCACAATCTCTGTCTTACTGGCCCCGCCCTCTAAAGCACTTCCCCTGATATTGAAGTTGTTGATTGATTGACAAGTAATGTTAATCTCGTTAGCCAAACCTTGTGTTTGCAATTCGATCTCAATTGCCTTAAACCAAGCAAGTAGAAATAATGTGGAAGCAATAGAACATTACGTACGGAGAGAGAGAAAAGGAAAGGGAGAGAGAGGGGGATAAGGGAGAGAAAACAATAATGAATGAAGTTGAAGTGGACGTGTGCTGTTATGTACTATTATGTTTGTGCACTATGTACATTAATACCTGTTGTGTACGTAATCTGTCGGTATTATGTTTGACATTCCTATGTATACCCTTTTTGTACTGTGTGTGTACACACACACACACACACACACACACACACACACACACACACACACACACACACACACACACACACACATACACACACACACACACACACACACATACACACACACACACACACACACACACACACACATACACACACACACACATACACACACACACACACACACACACACATATGTGTGTGTGTGTGTGTGTGTGTGTGTGTGTGTGTGTGTGTGTGTGTGTGAGTGTGTGTGTGTGTGTGTGTGTGTGTGTGTGTGTGTGTGTGTGTGTGTGTGTGTGTGTGTGTGTGTGTGTGTGTGTGTGTGTGTGTGTGTGTGTGTGTGTGTGTGCGTGCGTATATTAGCATGCACTTATTCAAAAAGTAAATATATCTATGCATAAATTACTATTGGATTACATTAATTACATTAATTAATTCACATTAATTACGTTACAAAATACCTATATACATAATACTGTATATTCATACATAAATACATATACGAGAAAGTGGTCAATTACTTTTTTTTAATTTTAAGATATTTTGCTCCCTGACCATGTTTAGATATCCCGCAAACATTCATTTCTCAAACAGCAAATGATTTTGTCGACCTGAATTACTCTCTTTTAATGAGGTTAAACGTCCTAAGCTTCATTCATATCTACTTCGCTTTACTGGAACATCCTCTTACCTCCATATGCATTTCGTCAGGGCCAAGAACACCTACGGACAAAACATCTCAAGACAAAATACCTCCACAAAAGCACCTCTCGGACAAAAAACCTCTAGGTGGGGTACAAAACACCTCTTAATGGATTTGATCGAAACACGGATACAATATTATTGCTTTAGTATCACAAAGTACAAGACCAAGAATGGGGTGTTTTGTCCCCCGTTTTTAGGTGTTCTTTCCAGGAGGTCTCTTAGTGGAGGTATTTTATCTGGAGGTATATTGTCCGGAGGTGCTGTGCCCCGGATTCATTTAGTCATTATTTCACCGGTTTGCAAGATCATTTTTGGGAGTGTACTAAAGAAATAAACATTGACTACTACATAGCGTGGGAGTTTCGGATGAGAGTGAGAGAGTACAATAGTCTTCATGGCTACTCGCGCATCGTTCGGGCTATTGAGATTAGTAGAATTTACTTTGCGATTAATGGTCATTGTATTTGTGACAATTACCAGGATGGGTGGTGGGACGGGAGGCGGGTGTGTGAAGTGTTGATAGGGTTAGAGGATGGAGGGATTGTGGACTGGTCAGCCGGGGATTAACCCCGGATAAATGTTCCCGGGTCCGCCCATGAGCTCAATGAATTCATCTAGGATTAGAAAAATAAAATGCTGTTGAAATATATGGCTGGTTCCTACAGAGCGATTTTATTAGGCCAAGTCCTGACAATATTGTGCTGAAGAGGGCAATCACTGTATATGCAGATGGAAGATAGAATGGAGATTGAATATGCAGTTGTGGCAGGTCTCCGGTACAACCGAATTTTGATGCAGCGATGTTCAGACTTCAGGTCTGTTTTTTTCAACGCCGGGGCCAAACTCACGTTGCAGTTGAATGATATTCTGTTTAGATGACCTTTTGGTCCATATAAGGACAAAGACCAGAAAGCGACATCGACCTCACCGCATCATTCAATATTCCATAGCAAATGACACATGTAGACATGCCCGCGAAAGATAACTTACGTAAGGTGGTATTGTTTGTTGGCTATTAATCTGGTGTAGCTGTGGAGCATTATGTCGACTAGTGTGAGGATACAGAAGTAAGGAAGGTAATTGGGTTATTTATCATTTTGTGACATGTCGCTATAGGAGCTCTCCAAGTGGACGACAATGGGGTCGGAGGCCACTGGCCATTGTTGTTAGAGCAGGTGACATGGCCGAAGTCCACGACTATTTGGATGTGCAAAGGCAGTGTGAGACGACAGGAGGCTTACATTTCTCTTCTATTTCTATTTTTTTTTTTTCTTCATCTTCCCTTTAGTATCAATTTTCTTCCTCGTTTTCTTTTTCTTCTTCTTCTTTATCTTCCTCATTTTCTTCCCCATCTTCTTCGTTTTCTTCCCCATCTTCTTCGTCTTCTTTTTCGCCTTCTGCTTCTCCTTCTTCACTTTCTTCTGCTTCTCCTTCACCTTCCTCATCCTTTTCTTCTTCTGCTTCTTTTTCTTCTTCTTTTTCCTCTTCTGCTTCTTCTTTTTCTTCTTTTTCTTTTTATTCATCTTCTCCATCTTCTTTTTTCTTCTCCCTCCTCTGCTCCTTCCTTTTCTTCTTTTTCTTTTTCTTCATACTCTCCATCTTCTTTTCTCTTCTTTTCCTCTTCCTCACTTTTTCAGAGACCACCTTAGATCAAAACACCTACCGCTTTCTTTTTTACTGTGACTATAGATATACTTCCGCATCAATTCACTGATTCACGACGGTCTTGGATCACGCGTTGGACTTGTGATTGACAGCTATTACCCTTCCGGTTGAAGGCTCAGAGTTAATATATGACTGATCTATGTGTAATGATGTGATCTTACACACACACACACACACACACACACACACACACACACACACACACACAGTTCGTGGCGCAGTTGGTAGAGTCCCCGGCTACCACTACGGCGGTCCGGATTCAAATCCCGCCCAGGGCTGAAATAATTTCAGTATCACTGCGCTGCGGGTTGTTACTTCAACTCTCGTGGGCAGGGAATTGGGTGCGTGTAAGGTCACAGCATTATCCATAAATCGATCATATATATGAGCTCTGAGCTCTCTTCCGGGAGGGAAATACCTGTCGATTACGAGTCCAACACGTGATCCAAGACACACACACACACCGTCCACGAGAGTTCTAGTGCTGGCTCGCAGAGCAGGGATGCTGAAATTATTTCAGCCCTGGGCGGGAATCGAAACCGGACTGCCAGAGTAACTGTTGTGAACAGTACTACTGCGTTGTCGAGCGAGTGTATTCTGCCATTTCCTTGTGTCTGGATGGACACGCTATAGGCATTGCCCCATCTGGCACGAAATTATTATACTATAAATACCAGAACAGTTACTGAAACCCAAGTAATACGCTTTGAATGTGATGTTCTAACTAACAGGGATTGCTTTCTAAAATCTAAACTTGATTAGGACCAAGACTAGAGTGATCTGGGTCAACTCTTAGGCCCTGTTCACACCAGCGGTTTGAACCGTACGGAAACCGCGGAGGTACCGCATAGTCAAGGGAGAACTTCGCCGTTGTGATAGAACCCCTCCATTGTTTTACATTGTAATTGAACAACCGTGATTGAAACCGCGACGATTGAAACCGCAAGTGCGAATAGGGCCTCAGACCAATAAGAATCTACCCAAGCGCAACGGTGGGCGGGCGACTCGACGCGGAAGAACGCGAACCGTTTCTAAATATGGGCGTCGTGAGAGGCGGCGCCGGATGAAGAGGAGCCCGGGGGAGGCATAGGGGTTGGGAGAGGGCCTGAGAAGGGTACGGAAAGAGTAGGGAGGGTTGGTATTCGAGAAGGGAAGTGAGTGATCACGGTGAGTCAATAAGGAAGATTGGGTGCGTGGGTGTTACTGTGCCAGAAGAGGATGAGGAGGAAGGAGGAAGGAGTGTCTTTCGTACATAAGAAAGAGGGCTGAGAGAGGAGAGAGGGTAAGTCAGTATACCCTGTACAAGGCTCTCCCCACAGCTTGATAAAACTGTCTAGGAGCTGACCATAAGTAAAGATGTAAATGTGTGTCATTATAGAAAAGGAAGCGAATGAGGAAGATACGAATGGGGAATGGGTTGTGACAAACTGAGAAACGCGAGGAAATGTGTGGAGAAGGAAGTAGGGAGAATGATTTGTGTGAGGAAGATAAGTAAGTCACCCAAATGCTTGATATTTTTCATTCTAGTAGCCACACCGCAGTGAGATTTTTTTTTTATTAATCCTGGACAAGATTTGGAAAATATTTAACAAAAATAAAAAGAGAGAGAGAGAGAGATTATACATATATGCGTTCACATGCACGTGCATGCAGGTGTGCATACAATATACACATTAGACAGATAAGACGGGATAATCTGGGTTAAGAAGGAAGCCGAGACAGGGAAGCAAGGTCAGGGGAATTTCTTTGGGAGTCAGGTATGGATCTCCTTTTAATCACAGTTTGTTTTAGCTCGCCATTATTTTTCCGTTTTCTATCGTTATTTTTTGCTTCTTTCTTTCTTTCTTTCTTTCTGTATGGAGAGAGGTGGTACATGGGATCGAAAAACGTTTGGTTCTGAATGAAGTTCCATACTCCACACTTCAAGTTTCTTTGCCACCTCTTCTTCATATTCCATCACCCTTTATATGCTTTCTTACTTTCTTTCTTTTTCTTTTTTTAGTGCGCTGGTGACGTAATCGGAAGCGTGCTGGTCTCGTATTCACATAGCTATGTGTTCGAATCCTGCACACCTCTCCGATTCCCAGCAATGATTGCTACCTTCCCCAGCAGTCCCTAAAGCGCATAATAGGGCAAAAGTGACGGCTTCGGCCGCAGCTATTCAGCGCCTCCTGGCGTAGGCTCCTCACCTTCATGTTTCTTTACAAACTGAGAGTTTCTATGTGCAATTCTCTTCTGCAGCCTCAGCTTTTCTAAGAGAAGTATTCAAATGGTTAAAGGGCTTTAACAAGGGTGATGCAGGCAAGGTCGTCATATTAAGACAGCAGGACAGGAGTCTGGAAGGAAATAGGCAAGAACTGGTTTACCAACAGAGTGGATAAGGATTGGAATAGACTTAGTAACTATGAAGTGATCGCTGAAGCAATTACTTGTTTTAAGATAAGTTTAGACAACTTCATGGGTAGGGATGACAGGTGGTAAGGGGCATGAAACTACATAGTGAAAAACCTATGGTCTCTTGCAGTCTCTTCATTTCTTATGTTCTTATGAAAGATTTCAATCATTACGCTTCGAGAGATATTTTAGATCGTTTACCACTTTAGCATTTTCGATATAGAGTAGAAGACTACAGTTCTGCGAAGTTTTCTTCGTCTATGTTGAGAGCAGCATTGTAGAATATGCCTTTCGTTTGGTTGTTGAAGACTGAAGGTCATGGATGTCATTTCAACAAGTAATGAATGGTTTGAGACCCATACACCAAGCCTAGCACTCATAGAAACAATCTCCTCACCCCCCCCCCAAAAAAAAAAGTGGGTGGGGTAGACTGTGCGCTCCAAGGAGTTCGTTCAGGGTTTAGTATATGTCGTGCCAAATCAACCGTAATACATGCTCTCTCTCTCTCTCTCTCTCTCTCTCTCTCTCTCTCTCTCTCTCTCTCTCTCTCTCTCTCTCTCTCTCTCTCTCTCTCTCTCTCTCTCTCTCTCTCTCTCTCTCTCTCTCTCTCTCTCTCTCTCTCTCTCTCTCTCTCTCTCTCTCTCTCTCTCTCTCTCTCTCTCTCCTTTATTTCCCATCTATGTGCTATTTGAATTTTTTTATATTCTGTATATAGTAAAAGAACCTGTACATTACAATGAGTATCACTTTTTATGATTATAACAGCGATTACCAAACCCCCATCCCACCTGTCTGACCTGTGACACCTTGGAGTGGCAACATGGGGGGAAAAAGGGATAACATGTGTCATTGAATTGATTAAAATCGTTGTTTTAACCCTAAAAAGTGATACTCATTGTACTATATAGCTTACTTTACTATATACAGAATATATATAAAAATAGCTTATAAACGGGAAATATGAGGTTGGTTTGACAGAATGGCTAGTAGTAAATCACGACGTATGCCACACCCTGAACGGACTCCTTGGAGCGCACAGACTATTGCCATTTCTGAAGTTGAGTTCGGGAGAACGGATCTTCAAGTTCCCGTGGTCATTTTCGTCGCGGCCTCAGGAAATGTACAAACGAAAGTCATCACTGCCCAAACATTCGAGGGCCCTCACCTAGCCCACCTCCCCCATCACCTCCCCCCTCCACCTCCTCACACCTCCACCCCCCTCCACCCAACGGTCTCACGATATTGAACTTGACCAAAGTGAGAAAACAAAAGATGGACTCTCGCTCACACCCAAGTTCTCTTCCCCCCGAACTCGCCTGTTGGTCTTCAGCTCTTCGGCGTTCTTGTAAACCTTTTTGGGCTTCTTTGTCGCCCCTGCAGTACCTCGGTCGTAATGTGACAAAATTTAGGACACAATGTAGAAGTCATGTATGTATGTATGTATGTATGTATGTATGTATGTATGTATGTATGTATGTATTTATGGATGTATGTACGTTTGTGCGTGTGTATGTATATATGTGCGTATGCATGTATGTATGTATGTATGTATGTATATATGTATGTATGTATGTATGTATGTATGTATGTATTTATGGATGTATGTACGTTTGTGTGTATATGTATATATGTGCGTATGCATGTATGTATGTATGTATGTATGTATGTATGTATGTGTATTTGTATGTACTATGTATGTATGTATGTATGTATGTATGTATGTATGTATGTATATGTTTGTTTGTATGTATATATGTATGTATGTATGTATTTAGGTAGGTAGGTATATGCATGTGTGGATGTACGGATGTATGTATGCATGTATATATATGTTTATGTGAGTATTCATGTACGTATTGTATGCATGTGTATGTATATATGTATGTATGTATGCATGCATATATATATTTATGTATGTATATATCTACAATATGCTTGCGTGTATATATAAGGATATATATATATATATATATATATATGTATATATATATATATATATATATATTGTGTGTATATGTATGTATATATTATGTTTGTGTGTATGTTTGTGTGTGATTTCTTGTAATACTTATTAATTCCTACTACGCCTATGCGTTTCTCCATATCATTATTGTAAAATAAAGGTTCAGGTCACCGTATGTGTATTTTGAACCGTTCTCTGAGTTGTGCCAGTTTCTGTAAAAAGGATATATAGCGCAATAACAACAATGATATCAAATAAAAATCAATAAACATATAAATAAACAATTAAGTAAGAATATTAACAAACAAGGAAATAAATAAACAGAAAAATAAAAAGTTCCAAATACCAGTATGTTGTATGAGGATTGAAGTTTCCGATTGTCAGAGGCGCGGAAGCTTATTGGTCGCTGTAGGTCCAGCAGGTGTTGGTCATTTAGTGCTCTTAAGCAGGTTTACCGGCCTAATTGCTGGTTTTGATGCCGACAAAGATGAGATGAGCTGTTTATTAGGAGCCACTCCCCACCTCAGATCTTATGGTTGCACCATACCTGCTCTCTTGTCTCGCCACGATCTCAAGATTGCTTTGCTGGTCGATCACGTGATCATTCGTCTCGTGTCTCATATGACACACATTTGACACATCGCTTTCTGGTGTCATGTGACACAGATGGCAGTATTTTGGTATTTTGGTGACAATATCTGCCTTGATCTATCCGAGAATTGACACCTAGACGTAGTGGATAGGCTTGAGAATCTTAATGACTACAAAAGCTATGTCGATAGAGAAGAAAACCTCTGCAGGTTTTGTATGAGAGATGAGACAAAGAGTACCTCGGACACATAGACGCAAGACACACTACTAACTGATTAATTGAATGATTGATTGATTTATGTGTTTATATGTCTTTTACCCCCTCCGTACCTGGTGGTGCTTTTCCTTTCATTTTGGCTGCTGCCAAACTAGTCTATTCGTCTCTAAGACACTCCCATGGTAGCAAAGGGGGCCGAAGTTTCTCTCGATTAATTCCTTCCTCCATCTGAGGAAACCCTCTGTTAGCCAGGGGATTAAGTAATAGAAGTGCACCTTATTAATCATTTCTTATATCGCCAAAGAGATTATTATTTTCCATAAATAAGATTTTATAAGCCGAATTTGTTCGGTGTGTGTATATATATATATATATATATATATATATATATATATATATATATATATATATATATATATATATTATTTGTTTTAAAAAGTGTTTGTTTTTATATTGAGACTGTTCAAGCTGATATCTGCTTACGTCACCATGTTTGCATCATTGTCTGTCTTGCAACAATAGGATCCCTTTTCAGCATAGCTTTTATTTTTTCCGTGACTAACTGCAGGGGATTCTATTCAGCAAGAAAGCGAACCTCTGAACTCTAAAGGCGTATTGTGCTTCTTCGAGACCTGCCTCAGTGTGTAGTCCGCCTTTCAGATGAAGCCAAGGTCAACAGCCATCCTTGGCCAGTGCAGAATCTACGAGTCATGACGTTGTGTTGGTGGAAGTTGACGTATCATGTTACACTTCTGTCCTCTGTGTGATTCAGCCGATAGGGACGACCGTTTGTTGCCCTGTTCTGCTATCCATTCCTTTCTTTATTAGTAGAACATAAGAATGGAGGAGACTGCAAGAGACCATAATACCTACAATAGGCAGTCCATTATCACCTGTCATGCCCATCATTAAAGTTATCTAACATTCTCTTAAAGCAACCAATAGTTTCAGCGCTCACAACATAAGAATAGAGAAGACTGCAAGAGACCATAAGGCCTACACTAGGCAGTTCCATGTCCATTACCACCAATCATCCTCATCCATGAAATTATCTAACCTTTTAAAACAACCAATAGATTAAATGCTCACTACATGGCTACTAAATCTATTCTATTCGTTAACCACCTCATGCCAGTTTTTGCCCATTTCCTTCAGGAAGTTCTGAATAAAATCTCCTGGTTGTAAAGGGTTCTTACACTGGGCTATTTTTCCTGCCATATCCTATCTGCAATCTTCATTTGAGAAATCTAGACTTTTCTCAGAACGTTTCAACAGTATGTCTAACATTTGTATAGGTTTATAATCTCTTAGTTCATCATTCAGCTTTGTTATATATGATGGAAAGATAATTTGATATTTGAAGGTTTGAAAAATCAAATACTGTAGCCGAAGTCGTTTTTACTCAAACGAAATCTCAACTGTCGGCGCTGTGGAAGCCCAGTGTGATAACCCCTTTAGTTACAACGAAGTTTGCAAAGAACGTCTTCGCATTGAAGATGTTCTTCGTTGTGAGAATCTCAAGAATTTCCTCCCATGGCCTTGGCCTCAGCTGGCTGAAGTCGTCTGGCTCTTGACAGAAAGCGATGTCAGACCCATTACTAGAGAGAAACAAAGGCCCTGTTCACACTAGTGGCTTGAACCGCCGTGGTACTGCAGTCAAGGAAAAAATGCGCAGTTGTGTGTGAATACCTCCATTGACTTGTATTGTAATTGAACCGCCGTGATTCAAGCCGCGGCGATTGAAACTGCCAGTGTGAACAGGGTGTTTCCGCATTCTATGAAGTTCTTAGAATCAAACTAGGGAAACTCCCTATAACCCTTAAAATCAAAATCCTTTAAATTTAGGGTCGAGTGTAGTTGAGGAGATGGTTTTGACTTAATAACAGGAAATGATTAATAAATGAATTATGAATGAATACATTTTTGAGCAGTGCATTTTAGTCACTATCATCATTTCGTTTTTGTTTTTTTTTCTAATAGTGAATTTTGTTAGACACTTTGAGTTTAAAAGGTGTAGTTTATTCTTCTGGTTCCTCATCTTTTGTACGTATGGGCCCTTCATGATGTCAAAAAAAAAGAAAAAAAAAAGGCCAAGGTACTATCTATAATGTTTGTCATCTCAGCGAAGGGATTGGCATAGAATATAGAACATAGAACCGAGACTGAGTAGAGTCTGCAAAAAAAAAAAATTACCTCCATCCACACTCCTCTCCCCATCCTCCTCAGCCCCCACCCTCCCTTCCTCCTATCCCTCCCTCCTTCCTTCCATCCCTCTCTCCCTCCCTCCCTTCCTCCTTCCCTCTAACGTCATCCTTATCTCCAGCCCCCCTCCCATTCTCTCCTCGCATTTCATGCCAACTCATTTCCGTTCTCTCTCTCTCTCTCTCTCTATATATATATATATATATATATATATATATATATATCCCTCTCTCTTTCTTTCCCTCTCTCTCTCTCTCTCTCTCTCTCTCTCTCTCTCTCTCTCTCTCTCTCTCTCTCTCTCTCTCTCTCTCTCTCTCTCTCTCTCTCTCTCTCTCTCTCTCTCTCTCTCTCTCTCTCTCTCTCTCTCTCTCTCTCTCTCTCTCTCTCTCTCTCTCTCTCTCTCTCTCTCTCTCTCTCTCTCTCTCTCTTCACATCCTCTCTCTAGTGTCTCTCATTGTTAAGGAGAAAGTATTTTTCATTAATGTTTTTCTTTCGTCTTAAAGTCGTAGTTACACTACCACTACCATTAACACAACCAAACACTAATGTTGTCACTACAGCAATAATTGTAGCCACTACTGACACCACTAACAACTCGTTTGACAATTTCTTTACTCGCTGGACTAACTACTACCGACATCATCAACTTCGTTTATAACACTGCCCCCGCCTACACATCATCCCTATTACATTCACTATCAAGGCTCTTTTTCCTCCAACTGTTGGGGCGGATTTGTTGCCCGCAGCTTTCGGGGAGGAATCTGATATGCTGGAGGTGGGCGGTACCATCGAAGAATCGGAAGTTGTAGGAAAAATAGCCCAGTATGATAAACCCTTTACAGACCGTCGCAAGACTGACTACTTTCAAAGATAACTAATTTTCCCAACACCTTTATTTACTGTCACCTACGGGTCTTTGACTGTCATTCTCGTCAACTGTCCGAGCAACTGCCCCACTGTCCCCTTTTAATGTTTGTCACATTGATCGCATTTACCTCCTCCCTGTCCCTTTCAACTCTTCCTACGCGCCACGCACCTATCCCATACACTTCCGAATCGTGTGCCCACGTCCACTTCCTCGCCTGGATATCCACTACACTTACCCCTTTTTATCCCAACTCCTTCCCTATTCCCGTCCTCCTTCTCTTCCTCCTGCTCCTCCTCCTCTTCCTCCTCCTCCTCTCCCTCCTCCTCTTCCTTCTATTCCTCCTCTGCCTCCTCCTCCTCCTCCTGTTCATCTTCCCCCCACCTCCTCCTCCTGTTCATCATCATCCTCTTCCTCCAAATCCTCCTCCTCCTCCTCCTCCTCCTCTTCCTCCACATCCTCCTCCTCCACTAACTCCTCCTCTTCCTCCACATCTCCCTCTTCCTTCTCTTCCTCTATTTCTTAATCTTCCTCCTCCTCTTCCTCTTCCTCCTCCTCGTCGTCCTCCTCTTTCTACTCTTCTCCTTCCTACTCCTCCTCTTCCTCCTCCTTCTCCTCGTCGTCCTCTTCTTCTTTCTCCTCCTTTCCTCCTCCTCCTCCTGATCCGTCCTTCATCCGCCTCCGCCGGCCACATGTCCGACTCATTGAGAAGGAGGATAAACAAACAGGCGGAGGCGACACCGCGGGACTTCGCCAACACCTCGAGGGGTCGTGTCACCGCCGCCGAACTTGGGCCGCCCAAATTGGCCCCAAGATCATCTCGAGGTTCCTCCTCCCGCTTTGTGCTGAGCTTTCTCTCTCTCTATCTATCTATCTATCTATCTATCTGTCTGTCTCTATCTATCTACCTCTCTCTCTCTCTCTCTCTCTCTATATATATATATATATACATATATATATATATATATATATATATATATATATATATATATATATATATATATATATATATATATATATTTCTCTGTCTGTCTCTCTCGCTCTCTCTCTCTCTCTCTCTCTATATATATATATAATATATATATATAATATATATATATATATATATATATATATATATATATATATATATATATATCGGTCTCTCTTGTTACTCTTACTCCTACCCGTACCTCTGCTCTTCCCCTTACTCTCATTTCCACTCTTTACCTCCTCCGATCACCTGTTATCGTTCCCTTTTTTCCTCTTCCTCCTCTTCTTCCTCCTTCCTCCTCCTCTTCTTCCTTTCCTTCCTCCTCCTCCCTTTCCTCCTCTCCCCTCCCCTCCTCCTCTTCTTCCTCTGCTTCCTCCTCCTCCTCCTCCTCTTTCTCTGCTTCCTATTGTCTCTCCGTCCTCTTCTTCCCCTCATCCTCCTCATCCTCTCTTTCCTTTTCTCCCTCCTCTTTTTCTTCTTCCTCCTCCTTTTTCACCTCCTTCTCTGTTTCCTCTTTTCTCATCTCCTCCTCTCCTTCCTCTTCTTCACCCTCCTCCTATTCCTTCTCCTCCTCCTCCTCCTCCTCTAAACGTCTCGACATTTGCTGAACTACAAATCCCCGATTAGAATTACTTCACTTATGGATAGATTACAGGGATATTTACTTAACTACAAATCCCCGTCTAGTATAATTTTACTTCTAGATAGATTTAGATTAAGTAACGAAACAGCCTCGTGGGGACCAGTAGGTCTTTTGATGCTCGTTTGTCTTCCATGTAACTCCTGCTCTGTCTGCGCGGCTCATAGACGCCTCTTCCATCGATGCGACAGAAGTCGAAGAACAGATCTCCGAACCTGAGCCTCCTCCTCCTCCTCCTCTTCTTCTTCCTCCTCCTCCCCCTCCTCCTCCTTCTCCTCCTCCCCCTCCTCCTCCTCCTCCTCCTCCTCCTTACACCCTCCCCCTTTTCTTCCATAGTGGATGTTTGGGAACTCTCTTGAGCTTTCTTTTCTCTCCCCTCCCTTACCACGCTTTTTGATGAGTGTCTTTATTTTATTTTCTATTGATCTATTTATACTTATTTTCAAATTTATTTTTTTGCTGGAATAAAGTCGCCAAATGGCAGACAGAATAAAAGTGTGTTGTAGACAGGAATGAAAAGTTAAAGGTTTATATATCCTCAATATATATATATATATATATATATATATATATATATATATGTGTATATATACATACATATATATATATATACATACATATATATATATATATATATATATACATATATATATAAACATATATATATATATATCTATATATATATACATACATATATATATATATATATACACATATATATATATAAACATATATACTTTATGTATATATATCCACCTTTGTCTCTGTAACTGTGTATTCCTTGATAATGTCTTAAATAGACGAAAACGTTCGGACTAAGCTTCTTATTTCCCAGTGGTTTTTTCTGCATATTATTTTCACGTGTGCCTTGTGAATTACTGCAAAATATATATATATATATATATATATATTTTTTTTTTCAGCCCAGAATGTGGTTATATAAATATAGATTCATCTTGTTTCCAGATCTACCTTTTTCAGGGTCAAAATATACACCTATACAAAACCTTATCCATTTTCCCTCCCATTTTATCCCTCCTCGTAAATGAAGGGTCATACCTATTTCCCACCACACTGTTCGGGGTTAGATGCAATGCAGGAAGATACAGCACGTCTACAGCAAGACCCGACAGCAGGAACTGGTCTACCCCCACAGCTTCTTCTACATGGCGACCCTCTTTCGTGTCATTACATTCCATTAACACCTTCAACATGGTGATGTATTTCACGCGCCTTGTTCTGTCTGAGGGGAAACAATTTTTTTCATTTTAGGGGGCGGACACCGGATTGAAAGTGGTCCTCAACGATCGAGACCCCATTCAGGTCGGAGTTCAAGTCTACAAATATATAAGAAATTGTCTGTTTCTTGGCTAGAATAGAATATTTCAATGGCGTTACCGTATTAAATAGATTAGATATAGTTTGACCGCAACTACCCCGACTTCTAGCACCGATAGACACTGGGCTTCCACGGGCTTCACCAGCGCCAACCCTGTTGAGAGTTCATTTGAGTAAAAATGACTTCGGTTACAATATCTTCTTCTCCTCTCCCTCCTCTTCTTCCTCCTCCTCTTCTCTTTCCTCTTCTCGCTCCTCTTCTTCCTCTTCCTTTTCCTCCTTTCCCCCTCTGCTTCCTCTTCTCTCTCCTTCTCCTTCTCTCCCCCTCTTCTTGGCCCTTTTCCTCTCTTTCCTCTTTCCCTCCTCTTCTTTCTCTTCCTCCTCCTCCTTTTCCTCACCTCCTCCTCTCCTAAATCTTCCTTCTCCTCTATTCCCTCGCCTTCCTCCTCCTCCTCCTCCTCCTCCTCTTCTGCTTTCTCTTCTCTCTCCTCTTCCTCTCTCTCCTCTTCTTCTTCCTCCTCCTTCTCTGTCTCCAAATATTAAATTATCTTTCCGTCATATACTTGTACTGTATAGCAAAGCTGAATTATGAACCAAGAGATTGTAAACCTATAAGAATTTTAGACATACTGTTGAAATGTTCGTAGAGAAGAAGTAGTAGTAGTAGTAGTAGTAGTAGTAGTAGTAGTAGTAGTAGTAGTAGTAGTAGTAGTAGTAGTGGTAGTAGTAGTAGTAGTAGTAGTGGTAGTAGTAGTAGTAGCTGTAGTAGTAGTAGTGGTAGTAGTAGTAGTAGTAGTAGTGGTAGTAGTAGTAGTAGTAGTAGTAGTAGTGTTGTATTACCTAGTTTTCTTAACCTCCGGATGATTTGAAGCCCTAAAGTGTTTCCATTTCTTCCTTTGTTTCAGTCCAGCTACCTCATCCCTGTGCCTTTGTTTTTTAGAGCTACATATGTCTCTCACTAACAAAGACTACTCCGTGAAACACAGAAATCAGAGAGAGAGAGAGAGCGAGAGAGGGGGGGAAGAAAGAGAGAGAGGGAGAGAAAGAGAGAGAGAGAGAGAGAGAGAGAGAGAGAGAGAGAGAGAGAGAGAGAGAGAGAAGAGAGAGAGAGAGGGAGAGGGAGAAAGAAAGAGAGAAAGAGAGAGAGAGAGAGAGAGAGAGAAAGAGAGAGAGAGAGAGAGAGAGAGAGAGAGAGAGAGAGAGAGAGAGAGAGAGAGAGAGAGAGAGAGAGAGAGGGAGAAAGAAAGAGAGAGAGAGAGAGAGAGAGAGGGAAAGGGGGTGGTAATGAATGGATGGACACGTGAGAAGACAAAGAGCAAGTTGGAAAGTGATAATGTATTCATGTCAAGTAAAAAATATATTCACTTATGTGTTGACCACTATAATATGAAACAAAACGATACTTGAGGATTTATGTATGATGTCGAAGTAACCCCGTACCAACAAAGTTCTACTACGTCTGAAGTTTTTGTCCAACGTTGTCCCGGATTTGCTCTGTTAGCATTATTATCCTACAGTTTTAACTAAAACAAATCGCGAGGTACTTTATCATGGAAAGTACCTTCATTCTCACTCTGGGAACAAGCATCTGAGCAGTGGCGTGCAGAGGGGGGGGGGAGGGGGAGAGGGGAGACGAAGGTGCGGCGTCCCAGGGCATCCAAAGGGTGGAGAGGTGTATCCAGGAGGTACCAATTGGAGAAAAGAACTTAATAAACTCGGTTGACTTATATTCAAGTCGAATAAAGATATTATTTTATGTTTCATCTGTGTTTACATTTCAAAATATCTTCCTTTCTGATAATATTTCTCGGTACTATGCGGCCTTATACCTGAATCTTTAGGACATACAATCAAAGATCTAGCCCCAGCCACTCACCAGACCTTTACATCCCAATACATCTGAGAAAACTGATCAACAAAAGTGCATTGCATCACTGCAGGACAAAATTCCTTGTAGTCTGAAACAGGGACTCTCCTTCACTGCGAACAAGTTGTTCGCGTTGGATTCATTCCTGGGTGTAATACGATGTCAAGACTCATTACGAGGCTTTCAGCGCCCGCCTCGTGTCATTCCCCAAGTTATTTTGCGTCTGAAATTATTTCAATGATCTCGGCGCTCTGTGCTGGAGCTCTTCGAATAAATGACGGGTATGACTTCGATGAGAACTTACTTTGAGACTCGCTTCGTCCAACACACTCCTGATGACTCCCGGCTGAGGATGTCTGTTGCCGAGTGTAGGACAAAACTCCCCTAGAACAAAACACCAATAGGACAAAACGCCCTTTGGACAACCCCCCCTAACCTAACTTATCCTAATCTAGGACAAAACACCCCCTAGGACAACACAGCCCTAGGACAGAACCCCCATAGGACATAACCTCCCTAGAACAAACCCCCTAACCTAACCTAACTTAACCTAACCTCGGGGGTTTTCTCCTAAGTAGGTTTTGTCTTGACCCCGCCTTTTCTAGCCTCGCACAGTTCCTGGGTAAGAAAATCTCTGATGGTACAATAGTTACTGAAAAGGATATTATTTCTATCAATTTCGTTTGATCTGATTAATTTGTTTACTATTATATGTTTATCTATTTATCTATGTATATGTGTCTATTTGTTTATTCGTTTATCAGTTAATTCATTCATTTACTTCATCATTTATTTTTCTTCTTATTTATATATTTATCTTATATTATTATAATTAATTTATTTATCTATTTATATGTTTATTGTATATATATATATATATATATATATATGTATGTATATATATATATATATATATATATACATATACATATACATATATATATATCGATAATTTTTATGACAGTTACATGCGGGGCTCGAACCCGCTGTACTCGGCTATCCGTAAATTACCTGTACGGCGCCCTAGACCACTGCACCACAGGTAATTTACGGATATCCGTGTACAGCGGGTTCGAGCCGCGCATGCAACTGTCATAAAAATTATCGTTTGATGTCGCTGCCATTAGCGTATTTCTCTCACATATACATATATATATATATATATATACTGTATATATATATATATAACATATATACATACACACACACACATATATATACATATATATACATATACATATATATATATACACATATATATATATACATATATATATACATATATATACATATATATACATACATATATACACATATATATACATATATATATATATATATATATATATATATAAATATATGCATATTCAGCTGTTTACCTACCAGGTATTTACCGGAGGGTGGGAAGGACATGAATTAACAAAAAGGAAACGCATACAACCAATTTGACAAAAAAAAAAAATTAAAGCGGTATGACTGTGACCCTAAGATTGCAATATAGAAATGAGACTTTATTTAATCAGCGAATGGTTAAAATGAGGCTAAAATCTTATTCCTAGTATGAAAAATGTATCAAGAGGTAGTTGAAGTTGTAGTTCAGCTTTCATGGTCCACTGCAGGACCGGCCTGTCCCCTGAGGGACGATAAGGCCTTTGTACCTTGCCACGGTGGCATAATTCTGGCTTGGTAAGGTTGTATATGTGGTGAGAATTGTTGGATGTGAAGTGTTTGGTACGTTGGAATAATGGCTGTGGTTAGTAACGAAGTCTGAAATCAGTGTATTCAGCTCGACTTTACTGATTAGGTGCTGCCATATATATGCGACGCAGATCTACTGACCCTTTAATGTCCTCCCTTGTGGAGAGGTGTTGGAACGACATGAAAGTGGTTTGCACGACGTACCGGGGATCGAACCCGGGCCTTCTGCGTTCCGAGGCAGGAGCGTAACCTACTGTTCCACGCAGGCTTTTGTATAAGAGGGGTGACTGGTAAATGAGCTCAATTCAGTAACTCGTCAAATACTTAATTCAGTCTAAAGGATGCGTTCCCTCCCACCCCCACGGTTAATGAACACCATAATCCCCCCAATTATCACGATAGATTCCCTCACAATATTTACACCTTCCGTAGCCGCGGCTTAGAGCCTGCGTGACCTGACCCTCCCGGCTAAGGTCAGGGCACAAGTAGGGGACTAATGGATGTCAAAGTACACCCAGGGACAGCTAAGGGCACACAAAGGACCGCTCGTTTGGTTACAATTAGTACCCCGTCTCCGGTGGCAGGAACGCGGGAGGGACGGAGACAAGGGCAGGGGTAGGGAAGACAAACATGAAGTAAAACGGAGATCAGGGGTTGTGCGATTAACGGAGGTGGAATGGGGAATAGATGAGTTTCTTCATTGTGTTGGTAAGGGTGAGTAGAGCGTGAGAGAATGAGGTTGACAAAGGAAGTTAATGACGGGGAATAGCTGGGGTAAGTTGATCACAAAGTAAAGGGAAGGAGAATGATGTATTAGAAGAGTGTTTCTTAACCTGGTGTGCTTCTTAACCTAGGGGTGATGAAATAAATATAAGGAGGACTGTGAAGTGATGAATACATGGCAGTAAAATATCTCATTCACGCTCTTTTTTTTTCGACAAAATAAATAATCAAACAGTACTTCACTTTCCTTTATCCTTCTAGTAATCAAATGTTAAACACAGTTAGGAGGTGCTAGACTACCTAGACCTGACTACAGGAGTGCTAGGGTCAAAAAAATTTAAGAAACGCTGGTGGAGGTGGGTGGAGCGGGTCATGAAATAAAACAAAAACAAAAAAACAGTGAAGGTGGTAGGAAGAACACATACCACATACAAGGAGAATGACAGTAAGACCACCGGAGAAGAAGTTCACAATTGTTGCTATTGTGGGTTAAAAACTGACCAGAAAGCGTGCGCACTAAAATGAAAAATGAAAATAAGAAATGAAAATGAATGGAACTTAAAGGGCGACGGCGGTGGTGAGTAGTAGCGGTGAGCGGTCCGGAGCTGATCGCAGCAAGTGCGCTGTGTTCTTTGTCGTGGTGGTCAGAGGCGGACTCGACTATCTCACCTCAGCCTCGAATCCCTCGCGCTTTTGGTCTAAATAGAAGGATAGATGAACAAACAGATGATAGGTGGATGTATCGATAGATGAATTTGGGTTTGAGTTAGATTCCACGTGATGCGAAGATGATAGGACAAGGAAGCAAACTGAAGAATAAGAGATACAAAGAGATAGAGAAGAATAGATATAAAAGTTAAAGGTAGATGATTAGATTAATGGATAAATAGTTTAATATATAAATGACATACAGTTAAAACATAGAGACATATGAAAAAACATACATTCTGTAATAGAAAAATAGACATACAGATAGAGACAGGTATATGTGTATGAATATATAGAGTGATTGAAATGTCACTCCCAATTTTGAAACCTTTATCCAAAAATCGTAAGTAACCTTTCTGCTTACCATTTATTCCCCCAAAGCTACAATTTGACATAATCTCCAACACTTTCTATACATTTTCTTAAAATGGACAGGAATATTTTCTATCTCTTTCCTTATAAACTGGACAGAAACATTGGAGATGACTCAACGAATGCTGTCTTCAATTCTCTCAATATTCTGTGGTTTCCTTTTTGTGCATCCCGTCTTTGGTCCAACCCATTGAAAAATAATCACGTCTGGGCTTCAGTCTGGACTTTATGCTCAACATTCTGCGGGTCATCAACGCCATATCCAGTCTCCAGTAGAATGACCACTGACCCAGCCTAATTACACACACACACACACACACACACACACACACACACACACACACACACACACACACACACACACACACACACACACACACACACACACACACACACACACACACACACACACACACGACCGCACACACACACACACACACACACACACACACACACACACACACACACACACACACACACACACACACACCGACTCGGTGGCATAGTTGGTAAAGCGCTGAACTGGGAAGCAGAAGTGCTCCCAGCACCCAGTTCGAATCCTGCCCAGGGCCGAAATTATTTCGGTATCGCTGTGCCTCGGGTCGTTACTCTGACTCTCGTGGGCGGGGAGTTGGGTGTGTGTGTGTGTGAAAGGTCATAGCATTACCCATAGATCGGACCTACGAGCTCTGAGCTCTCTTCCGGGAGGGAAATAGCTGTCGATCACGAGTCCAACACGTGATCCAAAGACCAAGTGGAAAAGACCAAGTGAATACACGCACGGGTCTACGGCACAATTGTACCGTTCGCAACCGCTACTCCAGTGGTCCGAGTTTGATCCCCGCCTAGGGCTGAAATAATTTTAGCATCGCTGCGTTGCAACCCGGCGAGTCGTGTCAGTGTGTGTGTGTGTGTGTGTGTGTGTGTGTGTGTGTGTGTGTGTGTGTGTGTGTGTGTGTGTGTGTGTGTGTGTGTGTGTGTGTGTGTGTGTGTGTGTGTGTGTGTGTGTGTGTGTGTGTGTGTGTGTGTGTGTGTGTGTGAGGTCACAGCATTACCCATAGGTCGGGCATATATGAACTCTGAGCTCTCATCTGGGAGGGTGATATCTATTGATCACGAGTCCAACATGTGATCCAAGACAATGGTGAATCACACGCACACAGTGCAGGAAATATATATAAGGAAAGCTCTTGGACCTTATGGGACCTAATTGGAATATGCAAAGGAGAACTGGCCGACAAGATCTACAGTCTAACTGCGCCTTCATCAGAAAGGAATGAGCCTCAGGAATGGGAGAGGGCCAATGTGACACTAATTTACCAAAGGGAGAATGGGAAGGAGACCCTGAATTATAGATCAATGTCTGTGACCAACTTGACAATCAAATTGAATGAAATAATTGCGAAAGAGAGGTGGGCAAAACATGTATAGGAAATGAATGTCTTGGAAAAGGGTCAGTTCTGATTCAGATATTGAAGTTTGCATGTTTCACATATGGGTATATTGTATGTATCTAGATCTGGAGAAATCCTTTGACAAAGTACCTGTCAGACCACTAATGTGGACGCTGAAACATGTAGGAAGTCACATGGAATCATTAAGAGACAACCTGCAAGGACAGTGATATTAATTACAAGAAAAAAAAAATAATGTCAAAACAGAGGGAAGCATTTAGTTGAGTCCTGGTTTCCATAAATAACATAAAGATTAAAATTCAAAGCTGTTTTCAGACAAATGTTAACATTATGAGGAGAGGTGAAAATGAAGAAGACTACAAATTTCTGCTTGAAAATCGATAGAATGTTTGCAACTGGAACCAAGTGTAGAAAATTAATCTTGATGGAAAATATTTAGAAAGACAAGCTTCCACCCTGACTTCAACTTGGCCAGAGGGTTCGTCTTATGGGACTAACAAAAGGAAAGAAAGAAATTCATTTATAGTTGAGAGAGCAAAAAAGAAAAAAAATAATAATAAAAAGAAAGAAATTTATATGATCAATCCATGCAAACGAGAACAAAAGGATGTGAGAAGAGTCACATACAAAAACAAGAAAACAATATTCGAAGGAGAGAGAGACGGAGAAGGAAAGTGAGAGAGAGAGAGAGAAGTTCGAGAGAGAGAGAGAGGAAGAGAGAGAGAGAGAGAAAGAGAGAG
The DNA here is from genome assembly GCF_046742065.1 of Oratosquilla oratoria. Taxonomy (NCBI): domain Eukaryota; kingdom Metazoa; phylum Arthropoda; class Malacostraca; order Stomatopoda; family Squillidae; genus Oratosquilla; species Oratosquilla oratoria. The sequence continues at coordinate 13,389,120 of NC_134784.1, forward strand.
AGAGGAAGAGAGAGAGAGAGAGGAAGAGAGAGAGAGACAGACAGACAGACAGAAGGGTACTTCGAGAGTAAAAAAGGGGGAACTTCAAGAGCCTTTCCTGAAAAAGTAACTTCAAGACTCCTTCCTGAAGAGGAAAACCCAAGTGTCCTTCCCAAAGAAAAGGAGACCCCGAGAGCCTCTTCCGAAGAGTGCGCAAGAAACCCTCCGGAACAGAGCGAAAGACTGAAGCCTCTTACCAAAAGAAAAATAGACCACGACTCTTTCCTGAAGTAAGAGAGAAGCTGAGAGCTCTTTCAGAAAAGTCTGTGAACAATAGACA
>NC_134784.1:13399438-13401938 GCF_046742065.1 Oratosquilla oratoria
TCCCATCGAAATTTACGAAGCACAGCTCTTGTCTGCCGAGCATCATGAGCGCGTGCATTGTCGTAGTGAAGAGGACGCGATGATGCATTATTCCAGGGCGTTTTTCCGAGACTTTTTTTTTGGGAAGGTTTTCTCAAAACGCATTCTTAATAAGTAGATGTAATTGTTTTCTTGTTCTCGAGGAAGTCAAGCAGCAAAATCTCTTCTACATCCCAGAAGACAGTTGCCATGACCTTTCCTCTTGGACGCTCAGATTTTGCTTTGACTGGTCCACTTCCACCCCGGGGCAGCCACTGCTTTGATTAAATTTCATCCTCGGGATCGTACTGGTAGAGCCATGTTTCATCCCCTGTCCCAATCCTCTGCAGAAAAGCTTCAGAGTCTTCATCCCACTTGATCAAGGTTTCCATTGAAAGATCTGCCCTTGTTTGTTGCTGATCTGGGCGCAACAACCTAGGGACCCATCGAGCGAAAAGCTTGCTTAACCCCAAAGTCTCTACCAGAATTGTGTGTGCAGAACCCACGGGGATGTTGAGTGTATCTGCTACTGATTCAGTGGTTATTTGTTTATTCTTTTCGATCATGTCGCGGACAGCATCAATGTTTTTCTCACAAACTGACGTTGATGGCCTGCCACTCCGGGGCTCATCTTTAATTTCGTTTCTACCGTTTTTGAACAGACTTACCCATTTGTATGTTGTTGATTTCTTTGGAGCATTGTCACCATAAACTTGTTTCAGAGCGTCAATGATTTGCATATTCTCCCAACCGACTTTTACCATGAATTTAATGTTAGTCCTGGCCTCGATTTTGGTGGATTCCATGTTACTTAAATGGTGTCCGATTTCCAACTGGCGACGATGCATCATTACCTGCATTTATGGGTTTATATTTGAACTTGTTATAACACGTTGGTACAAGAATGTCCAAGTGCGATAATATAAAATTCCTTCCATAAAACTTTTAGTTATGGACTTTTTCCACGAACTTTTTAAAACTCCCTCGTATTCATAATAGTGTTAGAAGAATATGAGGAAATACTATATTCATTTTGTTTTTTTATATAGTTGCCTCGCTACCTATGTTGTCCTTTTAACTTTCAAAGAAAACGTACATCAGTACTGGACTTTATAATGCAAAATAACACTGTTTTACAACACCATGATATCACATTAAACATCATATTCCTTCATCATTTTTTCGATTTGATGAGTTGAGTCGGCAAAAAGAAAATAATAATATCCATAGATAAAATAAAATAGATAAATAAAGAGCAAAACCTAGTATAACCACATGATACTGCTTGTCCATAACAATACCTGGCATGTGTCGGCGTTACTCAACTTAGCTGACAAATTAAAATACCCTTTAGCACGTTGTGAACATGAAATAATTTATCAGTATTTAAATTGGACAAATTTAGGTTTAAGAAGGAAATGGGCAAGAACTGGTTTACCAATACAGTGGTTAAAAAATGGAATAGACTTGATAACCATGTAGTGAGCGCTGAAACAATTAGTTGTTTTAAGGGATTAGATAACTTTATGGATAAATATGACAGATGGTAAAGGACATGGAACTGCCTATTGTAAAGCTTATGGTTTCTTGCAGTCTCCTCCATTCTTATATTATTATGTACTGAATCTAACAAGATACAAATGAATATCAGTGCGCAATAGCATCCCTCTTTTTTTCCAAATGCGAGATAATATTGTTCGTATGGCAAGAAAATGGTCAGGGCTGATTGAAATACGCCTGAAGAAACACTGTGTGAGGAGAACACATCCTTTGAGAGTAAAGTACTTGAAAGCGGTCTTAAGATAAAAGTTGTAATATTAATAAAATCTTCGTCTTTATATTGTTTCTGTTGCCATATTTGTCAAAAGATGACATTTCCAAACGAAATAGTCCTTATTACGTTTCGACTTTTTTTTCTTTTTTGAGACGTCAAGTTTGTCTCTCCTTTAACAATTGAGATGTGGAAAGATTTCGCGCTGCGCAAAATCGTCAATAGCATCCAGAGGTAAATGTAAAAATTATAGGTGTTTTAACATGTTAGTTTTAATATGCTAAGATAGCGAACTGTATACAGTAAGCCCCGGAAGTGTTGAGTGGTACTAGGCCCTGACTACAACGTAGTTTGGTTGTATATAGACAGTAGATCCGTAAGACTATGAGGATAGTATTGTCTACAACTGTTGACTATTAAAATATATTTTGAAACAATAACTAATAGCCACTGACAAGACGTATTGATTTGAGATGAAAAACAAGATTATATATTGCATCACAGATGTGCAAAACCTGGTGTTCATAATAGTGAGCACTCCTCACAGGCTATTATTATTCATTCAATCATCGAACTAGACCCTATTGAATGTAAACTATGAATGATATTCGATAGAATATATGCTGGTCAGTATTCAATGATACTACTGAAGACCTTCATAGTTTTTCCTTGCAGGAATAGTCTGATGATTAGGTAAATGTTATGAGTAAA
>NC_134784.1:13411938-13421938 GCF_046742065.1 Oratosquilla oratoria
CATATTTGTAAGCGTTTCCTCACCAAGCCATCACTCTATTCATGTCTCTCCTGGTTCTTCAGACTCCCTCAGTCCTTTTCTTCAGACTTCCCCAGTCCTTTTCTTCAGATTTCTCCAATTCTTATCCGTCTTCAACATAGATGCTAGCTCTTACCCCCATCGGGAAGTCCTGATCGAGGTAACTAAATCGTTTTCATTTTGCAAGGTTCTTAGGATAGATTTGCTTAGCGTTAATCTAAGACATTTTTTCTATTCTGCATTTGTTGCTTCTTCTTCATTCCATCTTTCTTTAGAATGAACAAAGAAAGACTTTCAAACCTTCTTCATACATTTAGGATTTCAGTTGTGACATTTGGTCACGATTATTGATCCGTCAAGACAGCGTCATGACAGGACCATGACAACGTCATGATGGACCTATGACCGTCAGACAGCATCATGATAGCGCTACGACAACGTCATGATATGCGGGATTTCAAAATCTAACGGTCATTTTTGCCCTCATGACAAAGTGACGACGGGCAAGACAGAGTCATATGAGTGTCATGACGGTGGAATTATAGCATCACAATTAATTCCACAAAAGGGTAATTTAGAAATAAAAGGTTTGTACCAGACTATTAAATGACTTTGATATGTCTGGCGCAACCAAGTTTCATAAAAACTGAATAAAGAAAATTAAGATGACCAAGAGTCAGACAGAAATGTTAGATCTCCAGTAGAACGTCGTCTACAGAAATCGTAATGAAGATCAGAAAGAAGTTGATGAACAGAAAGATGTTGCATAATCTTTCTGTGAAGGACAGATTCGAAAGTTTTAGATAATCAGGAAATTAAAGTATGTGGATAATCAGAGGGTTGAGAATGGTCATCCTTCTCTTGTTAAAAGCAATATATAGCTGCCACCGGCTTGTTTGGACTGTTATGATTTTATTAGAGGTACACGATGGAGAATGAGGAGACGACGGTGAAGGAAAAGATCACGGAGATGGAGACAGCGGGATGAGAATTTAAATATGAATTTTCCACACGTAAAAACAAAGTTGTGTTAAAAAACAATAATTGGTATTCACCTGAAAGTGCTTGCTCTCTCTAGGAGCCAGAGTAAAAAGAAATAAGTTCTAGAGCAACAAATATATCTAGTGCAACTAGAGTTGTCATTTACTACTAGCACAACTACTGCGTTTCCTAGAGAAGCTATTTCGTTTGTTTTGCACTTGTTTATCATGCTAACAAGATTACTAAAAGTGTTATCATAAGTACTACTTCAACTGATACTATCAGGGCCACTATTGCTATTGATATCATTGCCACCTAATAAGGGGAGTTCGCGACGTTAAACCGAATCCTAATAGAATATTGTGTGAAGATTAGTACAAGAATAGAGTAGGAACCGGAGGTAATAGAGAACGTAAACACAGGGAGAAAAGCACGAATAAAGATTTGAAGACGGATAGACAGACACAAAAACGAAAAGCTGTGAAAGGAAACACGAGATTCTCTCTCTCTCTCTCTCTCTCTCTCTCTCTCTCTCTCTCTCTCTCTCTCTCTCTCTCTCTCTCTCTCTCTCTCTCTCTCTCTCTCTCTCTCTCTCTCTCTCTCTCTCTCTCTCTCTCTCTCTCTCTCTCTCTCTCTCTCTCTCTCTCTCTCTCTCTCTCTCTCTCACTCTCTCTCTCTCTCTCTCACACTCTCTCTCTCTCTCTCTCTCTCTCTCTCTCTCTCTCTCTCTCTCTCTCTCTCTCTCTCTCTCTCTCTCTCTCTTTTGAGTGGGGACGGGACGAACGAAAACTTGCTTTAGAAGAACGACTGAAAGGAAACGTGTTGAATGAAGCAAGATGGTGTTCAGAAGGAGTTTTATTTCAAAAGAGGTTCTGCTGATGGGAGACTTCTGCTGATAGGAATTATTCCAGTAAGAAAAAGATGCCTTGCAACAGAGACGCTTATCAGGCCCGACTGTCGCGTAGCTTTGAACTCGGGTTCTTCTGAGCGTGAGCCCCAAGCGTTACCGGGTCCGTTTGAATTACATCGCTGCTATTAGCGATTTGTTCCATAACAGAAACTCATATTGACGGGGATCACCGACGAAAGAAAATATCAGGCTGAGATTGAGGATCTTAGTAATAATCTAGCAAGGAAGTTTGATGAAAGGTACATTACTAGAAGTAAGTTTTCGGCGAGATTTTTTTTTTTTTTTTTTTGTAACAGAACATAAAACATAAAAATGGAGAAGACTGTAAGAGATCATAAGGCCGATACTAGGCAGTTTCATGTACCTTATCACCTATCATCCCTCTATCCATTAAATTATCTCATCTTCTCTTGTGACAACCAATTGTTTCAGCGCTCACGACATGGTTACTAAGTTTCTGCTAAGAAGGAAGATTTATACAAAGGTGTTTTAAGAAATTTCTTTATAGATTTCTGTAAGGCAATTCGCACACCGACGCAACCAGTTGTATAAAACCGATCGCAACGGATGCTTACACTCTGTGGAACCACCATTCCCTGTACATTTGCCCACTAGCAATCAGGTACCTGCATTTCTGAAATAATAAGTAAAGGAAAAATGTATGCTCATGTCCATACAATACAGGGAAAACTGCTTTCACAGAGTATAGGCATCCGTTGTGAAAGGTTTCATGCAACTGGTTGCATCGGTGTGCGAGTTGCCGAAGCAGACATATGATAAAAAGAAAGAATCCGTTGAGAGGGAGGTGTCTGCTAAATGTAATAAGTGACTCCTTTGCAGCAACGTGTGTTTCGCTTATCAAAGTTCTCAACAGGCCCGGATAGGAAAATAAAAACCTTAAAATAAGGGAGATTTCAATAGACTATAATGCCTACGCTAGGTAGTTCCATGTCCATTGTCACCTATCATCCCCATTCATAAAGTTATTCAACCTTCTTTTAAAACAACTGATAGTTTCAGCGCTCAGTACATGGATGACAACATCCCCATCATCAAATGAAGCTACATTTGTCTCCATATCCAAATAAGGGCCGCAAGTAACCAAGGAGACCTCAGTTGAATGGAATTTTATCTTAAGGGAGATCTCTGGTTTAACAATATAGGAACATAACTAATAATTTCGGACAGTCGCCCCGGGATTCGAACCGAGGCCTCGGGCGACTGTCGGAAATTATTTGTATGATATTCACTGCTATTAGCGATTCACTTCAGGCATAATAACATAAGAATGAAGGAGACTGAAAGAGACCGTAAGGCCTACACTTAGCAGCTCAATGTCCGTTAACACCTATCATCTCCAAGTAAGAGAATGAATTTTCTACTGAGAGGTACAACATTGTACACTGGCGTCTTGATTAATTGAAACTCAGCAGAGTAGTAAACGAGTGGAATAGACTTAGTAACCACGTAGTGAATGCTGAAACCATAGGTTGTTTCTTATGTTCTTATGTACTTACTGGAGGTCTTCTGGTACCACGGAGGCGTCTGCCAACTACCGGTAACTCCTCTGACACAGTATTATAGTGCATAGACTTTATTATGGCTAAAGGAGGCGGTACACTAGGCGTTTCTCGCCACTTAGTTTGAGTAGAAACGACTCCGGTTACGATCTTTTGTTTTTCTTATTTCCAAATATCAAATTACTCTTGCGTCATATAGTGAGAAGCTAAATGACGAACTAAGAGAAATTAAACCTAGAATACGAATGTTAGACACCTTGATGAGATGTTATTACGGAAATCTAGAATATTGTAAACGAAGTTGCTTCTATTCAAACGAAGTATCAAAAACAAGTAGCATGACAGCTTAGTGTGCCGCCACCTTTACTTTGACGATCTTATTTGGCTAAAAGGTAGAATGAGCTACGATAACGTCTTGATTAATTGAAACCTCAAGTTGTCTACCTTCTGATCCTGCTGAATGATTATATTAATTATCTGGCTTTTACGAGTATCATTAGCGGATACAGAGATGACCCGTCATCCATGAGGTGCTGAGATGGGAGGGATGGAGAGCAGTGAAACGGGTGGGGATAGGTTCGCGCCTCTGACTTGGATACCTCCCATATAAGAGCGATTAAGCTCTCGGCATTTACGATAGATAGACGAGTATCGTAACAATATATATAGCCCACATCACCTAACCAAGAAGAGGGATATATTTGCTATGAGGTTGAAATCTGTATGTTCCGCGCTCGACTCTTAATCGCTCCTCACTGTTCCATAAGAGACGATCATAGAGAAGAATTAACAAGAGTTAAAAAGGAAATAGGCGAGAACTGGTTTACCAGCAGAGTGGTTAACGAATGGAATGGACTTAGTAACCGTGTAGTGAGTGCTGAAACAATTGGTTGTTTTAAGAGAAGACTAGATAACTTTATGGGTAGGGATGATGGGTGGTAAGGGACATAGAACTGCCTAGTGTAGGCCTTATGGTCTCCTGCAATCTCTTCCAGTCTTATGTTCTCATGTTCTTAAAGAGGCGTCGCGAACAAATGAAGATGCCTGATGGAAACAGACGAATGAAAATGTACGTCCTTGGTGGTCCACTGCATGCCCATTGGTCTATCCCCTCGAGGACGCTACAGCCTTAGTATACTGGTTAGATAGAAAATTAAGATTGAAGAAAAAAATACCCTCCAGAATGATATCTATCTATCTATCTATCTACCAAGGGCTTTTTCCCACTTACAAAAGAGGTAGCCAAGTCAAAAGTCACGTACTTACTCTCAACCATTCCTCTCCCACCCATTCCACTCCCCTCCACCACCCTTTCCTCCTTCTCATCTTAGCTCCTCATGGATGAAGGGTCATCCCTGTCTCCCGCCCACTGCCCTGGGTCAGAAGCAAAACAACAAGACACAGTACATCCAGAGCAAGGATGTAAAGAAGAAGAAACATAGAAAAATAATTAGATATATAAAAGATGAAACAAAAAATCGAAAGAGGAGTTGAAAGTGGGAAGAAGAGAAATTGAAGAGAAAAAAAAGAAAGAGAAAAGGATGAAGGATTAGAAAAAAAGGAAAATAGACTGTTAGGAGAAGTGATGGCAAGGAAGAACGAGGCCGGGAATGAAGAGAGTGGACAAAAATTGGAGAAGAAGACAAACGATGGAATAACCGAAGGAAGAGAAGAACAAGCTGAATTGGATGGACACATGGACTGATGGAAGAAGAAGAAGAGGAAGAGGAGGAAGAAAGAAGATGGCGAGGTGGGGGAGCTTGTGGTCAGTGGTTTTCAAGAACTACTAAGCCTCTGAGATGGAAAGAAATAAAAGATGGAGGTGGAGGGGGAAGGTGTATGTGGAGGTGGAAGTACAGGTGGAAGTGAAGGTAGATGGAGTAGTAGAGGTGGAGAGGGAGATAGAATTGGAGCAGGAGGTGGAGCTGAAGGTGGATGTAGAGGTGGACAGAGATGCAAGTGGTAATGCAAGAGGAGTACATGTTGAGCTGAAGAGGAAATGGAAATAGATGTGATGTGAATGTGGATATAGATGTGGATGTAGATTTGGTTATGGAAGGAAATGTGGATGCAAAGAACGATGAAAAGAGGGGAACGCGTGTGGGAAAAAAAAGAAGAAAAAGAGGAAGAGGAAGAAACATTATGGAAAAAGAGCAGAAGAAAGAGGCAAGGGAAGAAAGAAGAAGAAAATGAGAAGGATAAGAATGAAAGAGGACGAGAGACGGCCAACAAGGATGGGGAAAGTGGGAGGAGGAAGAGGAGAAAAAGGAAGCGAGGGAGTAAGACGTGAGAGAGAGAAGAGGAGCAGGAGAGTGGAAAAAGAAATGGAGGAAGAGGAGGACGACAAAAGGGAGGCGAAGGAGGAGGGAGAAAGAGAGAAGGGAGTAAGAGAGGGGGTAGGAAGAAGGAAAACAGGAAGAGAAGAAAGAGGAGAGGAAGGAGGAGGAAGAGAACAAGACGCTAAGGGGGCTGCATTATTTGATAGGAAGCTTATCGGAGGCGTCAAAGCCGGTATCTTTTTGCATCGTCCCGAGGAGAACCAGAAGAGGCTTACAGAGGACCAAGAAAAATGAGGACGAGGCGAGGAAGAGATTGAGGTTCTGAAGGATGCAAGACGCGACGAAAAAGAGGCAAGGGACAAGGAAGATGGGGGAGGAGGAGGAGGAGTAGGCACAGGAAATTGAGGAACAGATGGATGAAGATGCTGACGAGAGAGGAGGAGGAGGAGGAGAAGGAGGAGGAGGAGGAGGAGGATCTTGAGGAACAGGAGGAGGAGGGTGAAGATAAGGATGAGGGAGAAGAGTGAGGAACAGGAGGAGGAGGATGGAGGTAGGGACGAGAGGGAAGAGGAGGAGAAGGAGGAGGAGGAGGAGGAAGAGAGTGAGGAACAAGAAGAAGGAGGAGGAGGAAGAGGATGAAAATAGGGACGAGAAGGAGAAGAGTGAGGAACAGGAGGAGGAGGATGGAGGTAGGGACGAGAGGGAAGAGGAGGAGAAGGAGGAGGAGGAGGAGGAGGAAGAAGAGAGTGAGGAACAGGAGGAGGAAGAGGGGGAGGAGGAGGAGGAGGAAGAGGATGAAGATAGGGACGAGAGGGAGGAGGAGGAGGAGGAGGAAGAGAAGGAAGAGGGACAGGGAAAGTTGGATTTAGTGAAGAAGGTGTAGATGTGACAGAGTTAGAGACAGATTATTAAAGGAAGTGGGAAATGGAGTATTGCAGATGGAAATTAGAAAAGAGAGGAAGTAAGAGAGAACGGAGAAGGGGAAGAAGAGACGATGGGAGTTGAAAATGGAAAAAAAAAAAGAGGAGGAAGAGAAAGAGAAGGAAAAGGTAGAAGAGAGAAGAGAAAATTAATGCAAAATGTAAGAAAGAGGGAGAGGAAAAGAGAAGGAGGAGAAGGAAGGTAAAAGATGGAGGATGAGGAGGAGGGGAGGAAGGAGAAGGAGACGGGAGGGAGGAGAAGGCGGATAAGAGAGAGGGGAGTAGGTGGAGGAGAAGGCGGATAAGAGAGAGGGGAGTAGGTGGAGGAGAAGGAGGATAGGTGGTGGAGGAGGAGGAAGAAGGGGTCCATGTAACCAGTAGCGTATGTAAAACTCTCGCAGTAGTAGCAATCGAAGTCTTTGAAATTGGTCGATTTTAATCAGAATTAGGAAGAGGAGGAGGAGGCGGCGCGGGAGAATTAAAGGATAAGGCAAAGGAAAGAGAACAGTTACAAAGTGAAAGTGAAGAAAAAAATTAGAGATTTTACTTTAAATGAGAACGTGATAAGATCATGAGGCGAAGAATAGAAGTAAAAGGAAAAAAGAAAGAATGGCAGGGGAGGGGAAGGAGAAGTCGGAATGGGAAGAGGAAAAGGCTGGATGGATAAAGAAAAAGAAAATGAAAATTAGAACCGCATGAAAGAAAGAATAATAAGGAAGAAACTGACATGATGCATGAAGAGAAGATTACTGTGATGGAGAGAAAAATAATGAAAAAGGTATTGCAAGACGAAAAGGAGGTAGGAAAGAAAAAGAAGGCGAAAGGATAGGAGGGAGTGAATAACTTCGTTTGATTGATGAAATGTTAGAATTTGCTTTTTCCTTGAAATCGTACTGTGTCTTGCTACATTACTTCGGACCCTTCATCCACGAGGAGCTAAGATGAGAGGGAGGAAAGGGTGGTGGAGGGGAGTGGAATGGGTGGGAGAAGAATGGGTGGAAGTGGGTGCGTGCCTTTTGACTAGGCTACCTCCCTTATAAGGGGGAAGAATTCCTTGGTATATAGATAGATATAGAATAGATAGATGAACGTGTACACCGACAGGCACTAGCGTCCTTCTGTGTCTTTGTCTCTATCCATACTTCCAGTAGATATATATAGCTATCTATGGCCTTCTCATCTAGTATATATATATATTTCTAGGATTCCTGTAGGTCAGCGCTCCCCTAACTGGTGAAAACTTAAGAACCATGAGTCGATGTAAGCTTTGGCGCCGAGACTAAGCAAAATAATGACTTCATCACTGATGAACTATTGAACTTGGATCAACCAAAAACAAGTGAAGCGAGAATAAATGAATGCCTGAAAGCAGTAATAGAAGACACGAAGAAAACTGAAATGACTGTGCATGCGTTTAACAAAAGAACTGAAGCCCAAGGAAAGAGATTTAAAGGATTAGAGGGTAAATTTTGTCAAGCAGAGAATTTAAGAGAAAAGCAAAGGACTCAGTTGGACAACCTGACAAGTTTGATAAACAAAAAAATAGAGAAATGTAACATGGAAATCAAATTTAAAAAAAGCGATGAGAAGACAGATGAAGACAATATCAAAGAGATCATTCTAAAACAAAAAGTAACTTGATTGATTGCTTCGGTTTAACGTCGCAAATTCCTCCCTACTAGGGGGCTAAGATTGTACCCCTTGCAGAGGACTTTGTAACGTGCGATTTAATGAAACATGCCCTTGGTTCAACTCGCCAGCGGCAGGGTTCGAACTGCCATCATCTCAACCTCCGCCGCAGGTGGCGATGCTTTAACCCGCTCGACCAGCGTGCATATTTAGTGAAATTATAAAACAGAAAAAACGGGAGGGACGACAAACTGTACAAAAAAAGTGATAATGATAATTAAGTATAAAGAAACGCTGATAAGGGAGGAAATAGATGAATGTTTGTAAATGTAGGATGGGAAGAAGAGCAGAGTCCAAACAGAATAGACAGAGAATGACAAGAAAGACAGAAAGTAGAGGAAATAGAGTAACTATGATAATGGTGCTAATATACGAGAAGAAACAGGAGAATCTTATAAGTGAGGCAGATGTGCACAAGGAAAAGCACGTACAAAGAAAATAAAGGTTAAGTGACACAGCATTGTCAGTGTGACTTGGAAACAGTCAAGCTAAATACAAAGATGTGTGGGTAAGGCAAGACGCAAGAGAGGAGGAAAAAATTAGACAAAATTTTTGTGTTAAAAGAATAAGAGAGAGAGAGGGAGAGAGAGAGAGAGAGAGAGAATAGTAACAATCAGATGAAAATATAGTTTCATCGGAGTGTATCAGGGAAGAAATAAGAATAACGAATGAAAATTATCATTCGTGTACACTAATATAAATAAACTGACTTCAGTAACATTAGAGATAAACAATTACCTAAAAGAAAAGCAACCAGATGTAGTGTGTTTTGTGGAGTAGAAGGAAAATATAAAGTATGGCATATTGTGGTGACACTCAAAATAATAGGAAAGGAACCACTAAGTATCGATCTCCGACTCTCCCTGAATCATGTTGCTGTTGATCATCTTCCCCTACTGTATCTCCACCTCAGGATCCACCTCCTGATATCCTCTCTAGTATTAACCCTTCTTAGTTACAAAGGATTACAAAGGAAGAGCCATGCCGCCAATAGGAGACCTATTGGTCCATAACTAAGTTGGGTGTGAAAAAATATAATAATATAATAAATAAATAATTAAATAAATAAATAAAATAAACAAATATATCATGATGAATAATGAACAAGCAGATGAGTAATAATAATTTGTATAGACAGTACATATATAATAATAAATGAATAAATAATAACAAATGAATGAATAGATACCTTGTTATCATCTGTCATTTGAATCGCTCGGTTTTATGTCTTACATAAGAACATAAAAATGAAAGAGACTGGAAGAGACCATAAGGCCTACACTAGACAGTGCCATATCCATTACCACCTGTCATCCCATCCATAAAGTCATCTAACATTCTCTTAAAACAATCAATAGTTTCAGCGCTCACTACATGGTTCCTAAGTCTATTCCATTCGTTAATCACTCTATTGGTACACCAGTTTTTGCCTATTTCCTTTTCAAATCTAAATTTGCCCAATCTAAATCCATTACTGCGAGTCCGGCCCTGTTGTCTTAATATGATGACCTTATCTCTTTTACCATCTATCTACCGTCAAAACTTCAAAGGCTAAATATTTTATCATTCTAATAACACTGCGCATTCTTCCGGTAACCCTCATATAGGTTATTGACTACATAAGTTGTAAGCAGCCAGTGTTACAGGAGCCTGAGAGACACTCCTATACGAACCAGTCCCACG
>NC_134784.1:13429438-13431938 GCF_046742065.1 Oratosquilla oratoria
TATTATTATTATTATTATAATAATTATTATTATTATTATTATTATTATTATCATTATTATTATTATTATTATTATTATTATTATTACTATTACTATTATTATTATTATTATTACCATTATTACCATTATTATTATTATTACTATTATTATTATTATTATTATTATTATTATTATCATTATTATTATTACTATTATTATCATTATTATTATTACTATTATTATTATTATTATTATTGTTATTATTATCATTATCATTATATATATATATATATATATATATATATACATATATATACATATACATATATATATATATATATATATATATATATATAATTTTTTTTTTTTTTTTTTTTTTTTTTTTTTTTTTTTTTTTTTTTTTTTTTTTTTTTTTTTTTTTAGTTTGCAGACAACCTTGCGCTTGGTAAACCTGAGCTTCACCGGGTGTTAGGCTTCGCAATGGACGGGTTCCAGTAGTGTGAGGAAATTCTCCAGACATAGTTCAGACTTTCCACTAAATTGAAAAAGAACTCTGATGAGATTTTCTTGCACTGTTTAAAGCAGCCTTTCTTAATCTTTGCCGAGCCTAAGGGCACCCATATCGTCATATCGTCATATCGTCATATAGCACCCACTAAACTCTGGTTAACATCTGATTTCTGAAAGGATAAAGGAAAGTAAAATACTGTTTGATGATTAATTTTCTTTTCCTCAAAAATCGTCGTCTTTCATTGTTTGTGAAAAAATCAGAAAACCCGAAAAAATATAGAGCACGGAAATAACATTTTACCGACTTGTATTCAGCATTCCCAAGAACACACTAGAATTTATTTCAGCACCCCAGCTGCACTAAAAGGACAGACAGTTACCCAAGAGGCTCCAACAGATTCCAGAATACTACAACAAATCCGTCAGATATCGATTTACCTACTGTGGACTCCAAATGTCTCCTTACTGTGCGTGTGAGAGAAAGAGAGAGTTTGTTATGATTGCAACTAATTGAAACACGGGGGTGGAGGTTGACGCGTTTATTGTGTGTAATGCAAACAGGGAGCGTTATGCGTTCTCGGTATGACAGACGGATATGGACTGACGTGAGGGCAACCGTCTCCTGCTATGCAGAACGAAGACGATGCCACATCTAGTACACATATGAATAAGGCCTTGTCGACCGTAACAAAGGGTCCTTGTACTGGAAGCGTCACTGCTGGTCGGGGCACGGCACAACACTACGGGGCCCTACTAGTATCCTATACTAAAGCACTTTAAAGTACTACTCCACACATCTCCCCCCCACCCCCCAACCGCGCTCGCAGGACCATCGCGAGAGGTATGCTTATTCGCGAGCCGAGGCAAGAGGACGGCAAACCCTCCACCGAGGGATGGAACACGCCAGGGAGGCGTCTTCGGAAGCCGGTGGGTGCATCCGTAGGGCGACGGGGACGATGATGCGCTGGTCGTACAGCGCCCGTTTCCCGTCGGCGGATAGGGTGTCCCGGAGTTTCCAATACGGAGGGATAGAGTTGGATAGGGCGAGGCGGTTAGACGGGGACTCGGGGGACACGTAGGTAAGCAGGCGGCCGTAGGCGGGTTTTATCTGTGCCGTGGGCCGGAGTCTTTAGAGCGTCCTATCGTCGTCGGCGGCGGGCGACGGGTCGTTTCCGCGAAGCATCGGCGTTGCGACGACGCTCCTGACGTGAGGATAGGGATGAGCGGACGATGGTCCGTCATCAACTTAAGTGGGGCGATTCAAACGGACATGGCTTGCATTTGGGTGTGGCCCAGGTGACAGCAAGCGTCTCCAGTGATAGTGGCGTCTCGGTTTTCGGCGTCTGTCAGAAACCGCGAGCCACACTGGACGAGGCATAAGTGCCCCTGACCGCAGTCTTGGAGGAGGGCGTATCCGATGCTGTAGAGGCGCGACGTATCCGTCTGCAGTAACAGTGGCAGGGCGAGGTCGAAAGGCCCCAGCACGGGCGGCGACGACAAGGTTCGCTTTACGACAGGCCTGATAATACCTTGCCGCACCATTGAGTCAAGTTCCTCCTCCACGTGAACCTGAAATGCAAACGGTATCGGCCTGGACGTGTGAGCGGCCAGGGGCGTTGCGTCTGCTTGCAGGTGGATTCTCATGGGGTGCGGGGGTCAGCCTTGAAGACCAGCACGTCGCCAAATTTCCGTAGAAAGTAGTCGTGAGCGGCGGCCAGTGATCTGTCAATGGGTAATATTAGCTCGGTCCACCTGTTCCCGTATGTCATCGCCAGGACAGGCTCTGGGAAGTCGGATGGGACTATGGCCAAGTCGAAGGAAAGGAGGGCTGCTTGGACCTCCCCGTGAATCCGTATGGTGGCGTTGCATTTTCTGTCTCCAAGCGTTAAGGAATCGTCCCGTTGCGGGGGGCATGTGAGATATGTCGGCCACGTACGTCGGCGCCAACAGCGGCGGCTGTAAGCTGGCTCTTGATATCGCCAACATATCTAGGTGCTGAGGGCCTATCACC
>NC_134784.1:13434438-13439438 GCF_046742065.1 Oratosquilla oratoria
GAAGAAGGAGAAGGATAGAAAGAAGGGTGAAAGGGAGGAGGAGGAGGAGGAAGAGGAAGAATAGGAAGAAAAGTAGCAAGAGAAGGAGCAGGAGGTGGAAAACGAAAAGGAGAAAGGGAAGAGAAGAGAAAAGAAAGAGAGGGCAGGATGGAGGAAGAGTGAAGAAGAAGGAAAAAAGGAAGGAAGAAGAGGAGGAGGAGAAAAAGAGGAAGAAGAATAGGAGGAAAATTAGAAAAACGTAGAAGAGGAGGTAAAGGAGTAGGGGATGATTGTTATGATGATGACGCAAGAATACAAAATAAGATGTTTACTGCTTCAGTGAAGCTATGATGGTCATTGTAAGACAAAAAGGACTCCTCAAAAAAGGCCATAATGGGAAGAAATAATAACTTTAATAACGACATTGATGACGTCAACGTGACGACGACAACGATGACGATGGCGAGAACGACGACGCCATTGGCAACGGCGAAGACGCAGAAGCAAAAGGGACTATGACAAGAAAAGAGTATTCTACGAGATTAAGACTTTGGAAATGCAAATGAGATTAAAAATGATAACGTGGTTTGCCAATTGTGGCCGCAATGAAAACGGGAAGAACATGAGTGTGGCGTCACTAACAGTCTCGTTGATGATTATGAGAACGATGGTTGTTGATAGAAAAGTACGAGGAATTCACGAATGTAAGATTGAGGGACGAAAATATTCTGCTGTCCGAAGCAAACTGAAAATAGACCCGAGAAATGTTAAACAACACATTTGCATGCATATAAATTTAACATATCAGTAACACAGGAAGAGATGGGTGAATTTCGCAGAAATCTAAAATATCAAAGACTACTAAAATTAAATTATACAAATTGGACAAGAAAGGTTTAGAACGAAAATATCAAAAACCGAGAGAGACTGAATTGTTCCGTGAATGAGCAGAAACACTGACAAGAGAGTAAAAAAAGATAGTGAAATGAGACGACATTGGTGAGAATATCAAGGAACATTTCAACTATTCACTTTATTTTATATTTTCACGAATAAATGCCTCATTTCATTCATTCTCCATAATACATCCTACCGAGGAATAGGTGAAGATTAAGTATGGGACTGGTAAGGACTGGTACTACCTATCTACCTCATCCATTCCCCGTCCCCTTACCCAAACACAGGCGACATAAGAACAAAAGAATGGAGGAGACTGCAAAAGACCATGAGGCCTACACTAGGCAGTTCCATATCCCTTACCACCTATCATTCTTATCCATAAAGCTATCTCATCTCTAAAACAACCTATAGTTTCAGCGATTTTATGTTCTTATGTTTCTATGTTCTTTTCGTATCTCTGTAACTGCAAAAACAGGAGTTGGGTGATGCAACGATATTTTTCCCGCTGTTATAAACTTTCTTAGTGTAATAACCTCGCTGGATGAGCAGGTCAAAGCGTCGCTACTTTCAGCGGAGGTCGAGATGACGGTAGTACGAAAACTGCCACTAGCGAGTTAGACCAAGGACATGCTTCATTATATTCCACGCTACAAAGTCTTCTGTAAAGGGCACCGTGCTAGCCTCCTGAAAGGTGGGTGTTTTGCTACATTAAACCAAATAAATTATAAACTTAAAGTCAAGTGGAACAACTAGACCACCGAGCACAGGGTTATGCAAAATGTTATCAGTAATAGGAAAAATAAAAAAGGGTATTCAGTGATTTGTGTAAATGGTGCCTTCTACCCCCCCAGTGACCAAAGTTTAGTTAGGTGAAAAAATTAGCATATGTAATAATGTTAGAGGAATGCCGATGAATTTCCATACTTAATCCCGGGATATGATTTAACTGTGCAAATCAAAGCCTGGATAGGGAACATTGGGTATTTTCATTTTCATTTTTTTTTTCTTTTTTTTTCTTCTTCTTCATCTTCTTCTTCTTCTTCTTCTTCTTCTTCTTCTTCTTCTTCTTCTTCTTCTTCTTCTTCTTCTTCTTCTTCTTCTTCTTCTTTCTTCTTAAAGTTGATTCAAGGATAGTTCCCAGGAAAGAAAGAGTTCACCAATTACGTCGTGTTAGTCAAAGTTGCCTAAATTAGTTTTCCGACATTTTCTCGTAATAGATATTCTAGGAATAATTACAACCTTTACCGATTCAGTACGCTCTGAACAGAAATTGTGTTTGAAAATAATAGTGAGTGGCACATTGCAAGACGAAATGAAAATATAGTCATAGAGTATTTAGAAATAAAATTCAGAACGGGGTATTGTTGTCCTTTAACAACTAGATAATTAAAGACATTTTGAAAAAAAAATGTGTAAGGTTTACACAAACATACACACACACACACACACACACACACACACACACACACACACACACACACACACGTGTGTGTGTGTGTGTGTTTGTGTGTGTGTGTGTGTGTGTGTGTGTGTGTGTGTGTGTGTGTGTGTGTGTGTGTGTGTGTGTGTGTGTGTGTTTGTGTGTGGAAAAGGTGGTAGAAAAACGCGGGTTGGATTGAGAATACTATATTCCTGACGTTTCGACTACAAGTCTTATGAATAAGACTTGCTGTCGAAACTTCAGGAAGGAATATAGTGTTCTCTCTCCAACCCGCGTTTTTCTACCACCTTTCCCACTCATCTGTCTTACCTTCATAACAACATATAGGGTTGATTCACACTATCGGTCCGGTCGCGCTCCACTCCCGCTCCGCTCTCGGTCCGGTCCAATATTGTCTCATTAATTTCAATGGAAGCATTCACACTGGCGCTCTCGCTCCAGTCTCGCTCCGGTTTCGCTCCGGTCACGGTTCCGTCAAAAGATATTTTTACTGGAGCGAGACCGGAGCGTGACTGGACCGTGAGCGCCAGTGTGAACTCAGTTGCCACGGTCCTGCTCCTCCTGCTCCACTCCAGTCGAGATTCAGCCTTCATATAAGCAAGTAGTGTTACCTTCTGTCCTACCAAACCATGGATAATCCAAAGGAAACACCACAATGGGATCATGAGAAAGTTAGAAAAATGATAAAAATACATTTTCTTTTTATTTATCACTGATACAATGACAATGCGTACAGCGAGGATATTCATAAGCACCAATTGAATGAAATATAACCTACAAAACTTGCTTTAATTTTGTGGATTTAGATGAAATGCTAATAGAATTAGTCAAAAGGTAAACCAGAACTGTATGACCTGACTTCGCTGCACTACAGTGATAATGTTTGCATACTTATCATATTGCCAAGGTACTGAGAGAAAAAAATACACATTATTAACCGAAGAAAGAAATTCCATATGTATAATAACAACCTATTATCCACTGCGGAAATGCATCTCCTTAGCTCACTCAACAAATATTCCTACACAAGTTTGTTTGTCTACTTATATTTTATCATTTTGCCAAGGCATTGAACCAGCTGGGGAGCTGAAATAATCTTTCAGTGTTTCTCTCGCGCCAAAAGCCTCCTTTGTAGCATTTCCCCCTCTTCCTCTCATTGGACGTACTGTGTTTGATGGAGGCATGACAACAGTATCTGGTAATGCAACAGCATTTGGGTGTATCAGATTGTGAAGTATGCATGTTGTTGTAATGATTGCATTAGCGTTAGAAGGCATAGCTTTAAGTTTCCTTAAATACATTCTGAAGGTTTGCACTAGAATACCAAATGTGCACTCAACTATCCTCCTGGCTCCAGATAATATATAATTAAAAATCCTCTTCTCTACCTTATGTTCAGTCTGTGAACCTGGGTAGGGCCTCATCAAATTTCTCTTCAGCGGGAAAGCCTCATCTCCCACTATAACGTATGGTGCAAGCACATCAGTGCCAGGAAGTGCAGCATCTTCTTGTACATTTCAAGTCATCCTCAATTTTGGATAGTATTTTCTCAAATGTTCCTTTGTTCATTCTGAAATAGCTGTGGAATTTACTCTCATCATCAATAAGACGAGGATACAGAGTATAAAATTCTCCTTCAGTCTTCCTATCTTGCAACATGGGATGAACCCACAATCTCTTTCTTTTTCTATTTTTTTTTTTCCTTCTTCTTCTTCATCAAGTGCAATAGCGATTATTGCCAACTCGGCGTCAGAAAAGTCACACATCCTTCGTAACTGATGGTAAGACTTCTACTGGTGTCGAGGGAGGGGGGATGATGGGAACGAGAGCGGACCGATAGTGTGAATACCTCAGAACCGAGAGCGGAGCGCGACCGGACCGATAGTGTGAATCAACCCTGAATACCTCAGAACCGGAGCGGAGCGAGAGTGGAGCGCGACCGGACCGATAGTGTGAATCAACCCATATACATATATGTGTGTATATATATATATATATATATACATATATACATATATATATATGTATATATATTATATATATACATACATATATATACATACATACATATATATATATATATATATACATACATGCATACATATATATATACATGTATACATATATACATATATACATGCATACATATATATATATATATTTTTCTTCTTCTTCTTCTTCTTCTTTTCTTCTTCTTCTTCTTAGGTGCATCTATCAGGGACATATTTTACTAAAATAAACCCGAGAGGCAAAAAAAAATTCCTTCCTTTTTTATTCATTTTTCACGTAACACCTAGAGAGAGATCACTAGGATAACAAAAGATATAGTTTACAATGTTAATGATTTTCAGGTGCATCTGATAATAATAATTATAATGATAACCATACCTTCCCAAATTTGTTTTCCAAAGATCATAGCATTATCTTTTACTTCAAACAGAATTGAAAGTCAACCTCACACAGCACACACAACGACATATAAGCATAAATCATAAAACATAAACAGAATAAACACAGACATAAACCCTTGACATAGACCAGCGTTTCTTAACCTGGAGTGCTGAAATGAATCTTAGGTGGTGCATGGAAGTGCTGAATACATAGTGGTAAAATGTCCTCCGTGCTCTTTTACTTTTCTCAGTTTTTCTTTTCTTTTCTTTATCAACAATAATGGCAGTTG
>NC_134784.1:13444438-13446938 GCF_046742065.1 Oratosquilla oratoria
GACCTCAATTCTCGAAGTTCTTGTCCTTGACCCACCCAGACGGGAGTCTGGGTGAATCCTTCATCCTCTCTCTCTCTCTCTCTCTTTTCTCAAGCTAAGGATAGGCTAGGAATCTCAACTTAGACCAACTTCAGCTGCCTTATTTCTACCACGAAGAGAAAATTTCTACCACATTTCTACTATACAGCCCACTACTGTCATGAAAATTTGCAGACACCTTTCGCCACAATGCCTTTCTCTATCTATTACCTATTCTAGAAAACGTCTTCCCCTCCTCAGATGACACTATCCAGATGATTCCCACTTGCCAGTAATGAGTAGTATTGATGTCAAAGTAGTTATTAAGATGCGAGAAGCAAAAGAATCTGCAATGGGGTGACTCCACGCCACGGCTCGACCAATTATGATTATATCTATTGAGAAGCAAGAAGGAAGATCAGGGGTGGGGGGAGGGGGTGGGGGAGGGGGACATGTTGTGCCGAGTTTAACATTAGTATAATCTCCTGATTTTTTTGTTCCATATCAACTAAGACATCAGCACGGATAATGTCACCTCTTGTATGAGGACGTCCTAATCTTAAAGTGTTAAATCATCCGAATATGATTATGATTATTATTAAGCATTTCAATCTGTGTATCATTTTAAGGATGATATAATTATGCATATATATATATATATATATATATATATATATATATATATATATATATATATATATATATATATATATATATATATATATATAATATGTATATATGCATATATAAAATATATATATATATGTATATATATGGATATGTATTATGCATGCATGTATGTATGTATATATCTATTTATGTATATATGTATGTATGTACGTATGTATGTATGTATGTATGTATGTATGTATGTATGTATGTATGTATGTATGTATGTATGTAACAAACGGGAGAGGGAAACTTGAGAGATGGTTTAGTCTCCAGGTAGTTACGGGATGATGAAGAGATGGGGAAGTTGATAGATGCTTAGGGCGACGATAAGGAAGATGGTTCGAGTAGCCTGTGGAGGCTAGAGGCATCTTGATTGAGAACGGTCACCTTGATGATGTATGTATGTATGTATGTATGTATGTATGTATGTATGTATGTATGAACGTATGCATGTATGTGTATATATGTATATATGTATGCATGTATATGTGTATATATGTAGATATGTAAATATGTATATATGTATATATGTACATATGTATATATGTATATATGTATATATGTATATATGTATATATGTATGTATGTATATATTTATATATGTATATATGTATATATATATGTGTATATATGTACATATGTATATATGTATACATGTATATATGTACATATGTATACATGTATACATGTATATATGTATATATGTATATATGTGTATATGTATATATGTATATATGTATATATGTATGTATATATGTATATACGTATATACGTATATATGTATATATGTACATACGTACATATGTATATATGTATATATGTCTATATGTCTATATGTATATATGTATATATGTATATATGTATATATGTATATATGCATATATGTATATGTGTATATATGTATGTATGTAAAAATAATCACAATAACGCGTGACTAAATAGTATTGCAGAAACCACAGGGAAAATAAAGTCGGAATACTAAACGTTTTCGTCTATTACATCCTCAGAGTATGTATGTATATATGTACATATGTACATATGTACATATGTACATATGTACATATGTATATATGTTTATATGTATATATGTATATACGTATATATGTATATATGTATGTGTATATGTATATATGTATATATGTATATATGTATATATGTATATATGTATATGTATATATGTATATATGTATATATGTATACATGTATACATGTATACATGTACATATGTATATATGTATATATGTATATATGTATATATATACATGTATATATGTAGATATGTATACATGTATATATGTATATCTTTTTCAACCACAAATCACTTTTAATTCCATGCCATCGCAATCGAGACTGAGAGTCGCTCGAAGGAGGCATCCGTTGGAAATTGAAACGTGGACGAGCCGAGGATTCGAACCCGGATGCCTCCTTCGAGCGACTCTCAGTCTCGATTGCAATGGTGGAATTAAAAGTGATTTGTGGTTGAAAAATATATTAATTGATCACTGGGAACCATTCAGTGTGTATGTATGTATACATGTACGTATGTATGTATGTATGTGTGTATATATGTTTATATGTATGTAGATACATATGTATCTATGTATGTGTGTGTATATGTATATATGTATGTACGTGTGTATTTATGTATGTATGTACGTATGTATGTGTGTATGTATATGTATGTATGTATGCATGTATGTATGTATATGTACTATGTATGCATGTACGTATATATGTGTGATTGTATATGTGTATATATCTATGTATGTTTGTATGCATGTGTGTAAATATGTATGTATGTATGTATGTA
>NC_134784.1:13454438-13456938 GCF_046742065.1 Oratosquilla oratoria
AGAAGAAGAGAACAGAAGGGAGGAGAGGAGCAGAGAGGAGGGAAGAAGAAGACAGGAAGGAAAAGAGGAGAGAGGAAAGGAGAGGAGAGGAGAGATGAAGAGGATAGAAGAAAGAGAGGAGAGGGGAGAGTAGATGAGAGAAGAAGAGGACACAACGGAAGAGATAAGAGATGATCAAGGGGTGTACAGAAAAAGAGGGTAGGCTGGAGGAGGAGAGAGAAAAGAAGAGAAGAAGGAAGAATAAGAGGAAGAGGAAGAAGAAAGGTGACGGAAGTAAGGTTAGTAAGTAAGAGGAAAGGAAGAGGAGCTAAGGGACTGAGGACGATGATAATGAAGATGAAGAAGCATAAGACTACAAAGAAACAAAAGGTGAGGTAAGAATGCAAGAAAGGTAAGAAGGAAATAGAAATAAAGAATATCTTTCCACCAAAAGTAAATGAAAAAAAGAGAGAAGTGGAAGACATTTGAGGATAGATCTGTGTAACGAAGAAGAGAACCTGGAAGAGGAGGAAGAGGAGGATCAAGAAAAACAAAAGGAATATGAGATGTAGGAAAGTCAGAAAGCCCAGAAAGAAGAGGAAAAAAGAGAGGAAAGAAGATGAGACATAGAGTAAGATGGGAAATGAAAATGATCCTGTTGAAAGCTTCAACATAAGCCACAAGAAAATCTAAAGTAACTGATAGAAAAAAGGAACAGTGTGTGAGGAGGGACAAGAGGAAGAGGGTAAGGACTTACAAGAGGAAGAGGGGGAGGAGGAGGAGGAGGAGGAGTAAGAAGAGGAAGAAGAGGAGGAGAAGGAGGAGGAGGTGGAAGGGAAAAAGTAGTAGGAAGTAATAGTGACGAAAGGGAGGTGGGACACGACCATTTATTGAAGGGCTTTGAATGATAATGACTGTTGGGGTTGGTGAGGGAAGGGTTGATAAGGTTCTGTGTGGGAGGAGGAGCAGGAGGTAGAGGAGGAGGGGTAGTAAAAAGATGTGAAGGAGGAGGAGGAGATGGAGCAGAAGGAGGAAGAGGAACACAAGGAGGAGAAGGATAACTAGAGGAAGAAGCATGAGGAGGAGAAATAGAAGTGGAAGAGGAAGAGGAAATGAAACAGGAAGATAGAGTAGAAGAGTAAGAAGAATAGGGAGAGGGAGTAGAAAAGGAAAAGTAAGAGTAGTAAGAGAAGAAAAGGAAGGAAGAAAAGAAGAAAGCGAAGGAAGAAGAGGAAGAGGAAGCTAAAGTAGAAGAAGAAAAGGAAAAAAAGAGTCGAAGTAAGAAGATAAGATAAGGGAGGAAGAGGAGAAGTAGGAAGAGGAAAGAGAAGAAAAGAAAAAGGAATATAAAGAAGAAGAAGAAGAGGAAAAGAAAAGTCGGAATAAGAAGAAAAGAAAAGGGAGAAAGAGGAGAAGAAAAGGAATGGAGGAGGAGGAAGAGGAGCAGAGGAAGAAAATATGAAAAGGGAGAGAGAAAAAGAAAGAGAAGAAGAGGTCAGGAATAAAGGAGATGAAGAAATGAAAGAGTAAAGAGGTGAACGACAAAAGGGAAGACTTGGGTAAGATGGAAAATGAAAAAAATATATATATACCTGAAGTGACAAGAGAGGAGAAGCAGAAAGAATGGCAGAAGAGAAAGAGGAGGAAGTAGAATAAAGGGAGGGGGCAGAGGAGAAATAAATAAAGGGAGAGAGGAAAGGTGAAAAGAAGATGGGAGCTAACTAGAGAACGGGAAAAGAGGAGGAACGAGGAGAGAGGGCCGTTGATCAACAAAGACATGGAGGAGGAGGAAGAGGAGGAGGAGGAAGAGGAGGGACAATGATAAAGAAAAGAAGAGGAGGAAAGAAGAAGAGTGATGAGAAGGAGGGAATGAAAAGAGAAGAGATACTTGAGTAAAAAAAATAAAAGGGGATAGTTATATGGAAATGAGAGTCGTTTCAAGTAAGAAGAGTCTAAAAAAGAGGATGGATGGAAAGAGAAATGAAGAAAAGAATTGAAATATTGTAGTAATGGCATATATAACAAAAAAAAAGGAACTTGTTCATTAGATAAAGTATTCTACTGAATTTTCTTGTATTGATTTCATGGTCTTTGTAGCGTGATAAAGGATGAATCCAGTGAAATACGAACCCAAGAACAAAATGTGAGGCAACAAAGCAGTGGAAAGAAGTTTTATCCAAAGAAGGGAAAGAAGAACTCAGGCTTGCATTTTACCATCGCGAAACAAGACTTCTACCCTTAGGAATAACTACAGAAGAATAAAAGAACATAAGAATGGAGGAGACTGCAAAATACCATAAGGCCTATACTAGGCAGTTCCGTGTCAATTATCACCTATTTGAAGAGTTCGAGTCATATAGGTGGCCAAGGAAAGATTAAAGAAAGGTAGCAAAAGAATGGAGTATATTTTTTTTTTTTTTTTTTTTTTTTTTTTTTTAATGAGTCTCCAGTCATAAGACATTGCCACGTATATCTGGTCCGCAGGGGTGGTCACTAAAGTCTCTAAAGTTAGACTACACAA
>NC_134784.1:13461938-13466938 GCF_046742065.1 Oratosquilla oratoria
AGAGAGAGAGAGAGAGAGAGAGGGAGGGAGGGAGGGAGGGAAAGAGATAGAGAGAGGGAAGGAGATAGAGAGAGAAAGGAAGGAAGGAAGGAAAATAATGAAAGAGAAAGAGAGAACGGAAGACGAAAAGAGAATGAGGCTAGAGAAGGAGAGAGGAGATAGAGAGAGAGAGAGAAAGGTGAAGATGGAAGGATAATGAGGGAAAAGAGGATATCGAAGAATAGAAAGAAATCAAAAGGTGGCGAAGAGCTACAGAATAATCTCAAATCATACGAACCTGATAACCCAATCGAAGGAAGAAAAAAAAAAAAAATCGACCCTTTCACAGGCCACGGTTATCCAGCCTAGAGGGGAAATAACGGGTGAAAACTTCTAGATGGAAAAAAAATATATATATATATAAAATATTAGGATTTCTCCCCAATCTTTCCATTCTGTCCCGTCTGACAAATAGGTGTGAAACCTTTGGGGGTATTAACACCTTACTGAATGAAAAATGGATAAGGGGATTACGCCGCGAGACGCTTAGCTACGGCCAATGCTTTCACCTTTGCCCTTTGTACCCTGGCTGCCAGTGAAACTTTTCTCGATGGATCGCCTGTGATTCGTTTATTTGTCAGTTTGTCCATTTTTCTTTTCATTTTATTTGTTTCATTATGTTTTCTTCATTTATTTATAATTCTTGCTTTGTTTCATTTGGCCACCCTTCTCCCATATAATAGGTATGTATGTATTGTATGTATATATCTATATCCGTAATGTATGTATTTATGTATACATTTGTATATATACCTATATATATATATATATATATATATATATATATATAATATATATATATATATATATATATATATATGTATGTATATATATATGCGTGTTTTTATTGCATATATATATATATATATATATATATATATATATATATATATATAATGTCCGTTACTATAACCACATACATGCAAAAAAAAATAATGCTGCCCTATGTCAAAATTGCTACAGAAAATAATTCATTTCGTGAGAGCGGAGTACCCGCATCCTCTAAATCACAGAAACATATTTAAAGCATTATCTAAGTTAGCATTTTTCAACGTCCATTATGGGATTATCTGTACCTACACGAAAGCAGTTACTCAAATTATTATTCAAGCGATATGTAAACAACATAATCTTTAACTCTATCAACATAATCTTTAGCTTCATCCAGATTTAAATTACTTTGTGAGATTCCTTTCCAGCATGCGCTGATGTCTACCCCGTTGGCCACAATGAACAGCTTACCTTCTTTAGAATGAAGTTAAATTTTGATTATTGAACTATTCATAAGCAGAGAATAAAGCCGAATTTACATATTGGGAGTTTATCTTAGAGTGTGTGGTATTTGATTGGCCAGATTGGTTACAAGTTACTGATTAGGATTGTTAAGCTTCTTCTGTAATGCTTTCAACCTTGACCTGGGTTACCCTGGGGTGGATGAACCTTTATTTCTTCTTCTTCTTCTTCTTCTTCTTCTTCTTCTTCTTCTTCTTCTTCTTCTTCTTCTTCTTCTTCTTCTTCTTCTTCTTCTTCTTCTTCTTCTTCTTCTTCTTCTTCTTCTTCTTCAGTTTCTTCTTCAATTTCTTCTTCTTCTTCCTCTTTGTCTTCTTCTTCTTTGTCTTTTTCTTTTTTAATCTGGATTGAACGATCTTTTCTTGCCTGGCCTTAGCATAATATCTCATTGAGATGGGGATACAGAACGTAAGAGAGCATAGAAAAAAAAAGTCAGTAGCAAGTCCCATAAAGAACATAAAGTAGCAGGAGAAAGGGGAAACGGATAGGGAAGGAATATATACGGGAGCAGTCGAAAAAAAAATAGAAAAAAAGGAAAAGAAGATCGTGGAGTGAGGAAAAGAGTTCAAACCTCTCAGTGGCTTAAAGAGGAAAGAGGACACAAAATAGGAGGAGAAGCAGAAAAAGGGAGGACAAACAGGTAGAGGAGGGTTAAAATCAGGAAAAACGCGTAAGTGAAAAAAGTTAAAGGAAATATAAGAGGACAAATCGATGGTAATGAGATTGTCAAGATGATTCTGAATAAAAGACCAAAGAAAACAAGGATGGGTAAGGGAGGAAATGTTAGGAGTTGGAGAGTAAAGGCGTTATCACACTGGGCTATTTTTCTCCAACGGTTGGTGCAGATTTGCAGCCTGTAGCTTTTGGAAAGAAATCTGATATTCTGGAGGAAAATCATTTTCCTCCAGCATATCAAATGACATTCTATGTTTATATATATATATATAAATATATATATATATATATATTATATATATATATATATATATATATATAAATATATATAGTATATATATATAATATATATATATATATATATATATATATATATATATATATATATATATATATATTGTGTGTGTGTGTGTGTGTTTCGGCAGCAATTTTTCTTTAATGTATGTAGTATTAAATGCGACGGAAATCTTGGCGTTGATGATGTTTTTCTAAAGACTTTCAATTCTTCTAAAAGGTGTTTCTCATCCTTACTTAAGGAATACAGTAATTCTCCGAAAGTGTAAGGCATGGAGACGAATAAAGTCGGTTCTGTTATTTACTAGCAGGACATTTTGTAACTCTTGTTACATTTTCAACTAAATACAATGGTTTATAACCATGTATCAAAACCATTGTATTTAGTTGAAAATGTAACAAGAGTTACGAAACGTCCTGCCAGTAAATAATAGAATCGACTTTATTCGTCTCCATGCCCTACACTTTCCGAGAATTCCTGTATTCCTTACGTAAGGATGAAAACGCCTCTTTCGAAGAATTGAAAGTCTTCAGAAAAAGATCATCAACGCTGAGATTTCCGTCGCATTTAACACTACATGTAATATATATATATATATATATATATATATATATATATATACAGGTGTATATATATGGATATATATATATAAAATATATATATATATGTATATATATATGTACATATATATATTTATATATACATATATATATATATATAATATATATATATAACAAAATAGTTTGCCATGGTGATTTTACGGTGGAAAATTTTCTGGAGGTGGGCGGTACCGCCGATGAATCGAAGGTTGGAGGAAAAATAGTCCAGTGTGATAACCCCGTAATGTAAAGTGTGTTCAGGAAATTGAGGAGGTATATTGATTAGGGATTGAGGGCAAAGAGGGAGTAGGAAAGTAATAACGATAAGAGAGTAATAAGGATAAGAGAGATTGATAGAGAGAGAAGGACACAAAAGAGACCTTCAGCACAAAGAGAAGAGTGACACAAAATCGTAGATGAGCAATGAGAGGGAGAAAAAATGAAACGAAATTCGGAGGGGGAACGAGAGTGGGACGGAGGGGGGAGGCGGGAGGAAGGGGAGGGGAGAGGGGGAAGAAACTTGGAGAGGAACGAATGAAAGGGGGAGAGGAGGAAGGGAGGAGAGGGGTGTGGGGGTGGGTGGGAAGGGGGATTATTGTCTTTTTATAGAACATGATGCAAACGTAATTTTTGATGGCTGAGCTTCATTTGATTTCATATTGAAGGACGTAATGGTTTAGCTGGGAGGGATGCTGTGGTGAAGGCCGGAACTATTGCACCCTCGATCGGTGTGTGGGTTAAAGGGTTATCACACTGGGCTATCTTTCCTCCAACCTCCGATTCATCAGGGGTACCGCCCACCTCCAGAACTTTTTACGCCGCGAAATAACTATGGCAAACTATTTTGTTTTCACAACAAAAATACGTAGGATGTCATTAGATATGCTGGAGGAAAATAGTTTCCTCCAGCATATTAGATCTCTTCCCAAGACCTGAGGGCTGCAAATCTGCTCCAACAGTCGGAGGAAAAATTGCCCAGTATGATAAAGCCTTTACTTGCTTGGCTTGGATCAACGTGGAGAGAGGGTGGGGGAACTGGTGGATTGGCCCTGCTTCGTCGACCGGTTGATTGCTAAATTGGTTGGTTGTTTTAGTGGGTGTCTTGATTGGTTTTGCCTGGCTGATTGCTTGTTTCGTTTGTTGTCTGTTTGCCTGTATTTGTTTGTCGTTTGATTGTCGTTGGGTTATTTGCCTGGTTTATTTGTTATCTGACTGGTTAGTTGGCTGGAATCTGGTTGCTTGTTTCGTTTGTTGTCTTTTTGCCTGGTTGTTTTGTCGTTTGGTCATTTGCCTGGCTTATTTGTTATCTGACTGGTTGGTTGGCTGGAATCCGGTTGCTTGGTTCAATGGTTGGTTGATTACCTCCCATAATCCAGTGTTGTCTCAGATGGACACTGACCTTTTGGGCGTTTTTAAAAAAAATTATACTAATAACAAATATTGTGATTAATGAGGGTTGGGTTAGGTTAGGATGCGTTAGATTAGGTTAGAGTAGCTTAGGTAAGGTTGAATTAGGAAGCATCTATAATAAAAGCATCCATTTAAAGCTACGGTTACAGTCAACGGAATGGTTGGGTTCCAACGATTCAGTTGGATTTCGTCTAATGTTGAAATGTAACCGTAGCAACTTAAAGCAGGTTACATTCCAACCTTGGGCAAAATCCAATTTATTCGTTGGAATCCAACCATTCTGTTGATTACTGTTACCGTAGCAAGCGTCCGAATAAAACCATACCAATGACCCAGGTGCCTGTTAGCTGTAGGGTTGGTTTGGTAGGAAGGCCTCCCTACCACACCTATGATTGGTGGTACATCAGGGAAGAAAATCGTGATTTGTAAGTGAAGGGAATGTCTCTCTCAACATGACAAATCAAATCAATCCCTAAAGCCTCGTTTACACGGAGCGAGTGGAGAAGAAAATCAAGAATATGGATACAGTATGTTTATCTGTTTATTTCGTTTATTTGTTTATTTGTTTATTTATTCATTTGTTTATACATTTATGTATTCATTCAGTTTATTCATTTATTTATTTCGATTATTTATTGTTGGTGGAGGTGATAGTGATGGTGGTGGTAGTGCTGGTGATGACGGATATGGTG
>NC_134784.1:13479438-13481938 GCF_046742065.1 Oratosquilla oratoria
TTTCTCCATTTTCTCTAACCATCTCCAATCCCCGACCCACTACCCTTGCATTTTCCTCTCGCACCACCTTAGCCATGTATGAATTGAACAGCCGAGGCAACATAACACATACCTGACGAAGTCTCACCTTAACCTCAAATCACTCACTCTATCTATTTCTGATTTTAACACAAGCTCAACTATTCTCGTAAAAACTCTTGACTGCTCTTAAAAGCTTTCCTCCTATCCCATATATCTGTAATGCCTCCCACAGTGCCTTTCTGTCTACCCTATCATAAGCCTTTTCCAATCCATAAAAGCCCTAAAAACATCTTTACCTCTTCCTAAAGCTTTCTCACATATCAATCTTACCACAAAAATCTTATCCACGTAACCCTTACCTGTCCTAAACCCACACTGTTCCTCACTAATTACTCCCTCGGTTCCTTTCCTCATCGTCTCATTCCAGATCCTCCCATAAGCCTCCCCAACTACATTTAACAAACTGATTCCTCTCAAACTACTGCACTTAGAATTGCCCCCTTTTCCCTTGGAAAGTGGAACTATACAGGCACTCCTACAGTCCTCCAGAACTCTACTCTCTCTTAAACAAACATTGAATAACCTCACCATCCAGTCCACCATCACTGTACCTCCCTTTTTTTTTTTTTTTTTTTTTTTTTTTTTTTTTTAAGACATTCTGCATGACACCTATCCAATCCGGGTGCCTTACCTGCTCTCATTATCTTAACAACTACCTTCACTTCATCTTTCCTTGTTTCTCCTCCATTTTCCTTATTCATCGTTGTCATTTCCTTAGCGCTTCCCACTGCAACTACCTTTCCCCCCCTGTTTTCCTTCACATTTAGCAACTCCCTAAAATACTCTGCCCATCTTCCTTTTACTGCCTTCTCTTCCATTATCATCTCTCCATCTGCACCTTTTACCTTTTCTTCTCTACTTGATTCGCCTCCTCTTCCTCTCTTAATTTGCTTCCAAAACTTATTTTTATTACTTTCAAAAACTTCTGTCATACTCTTACCCCATTTCATATCTGCTCTCCTTTTTGCCTCCTTTATCATATGCTTTACTTCTCTTTTCTTTGTACCTCTCGTCTTATTATATAACAAATGTGTGAAAATTCGCTTCTTCTCTTCTACAGACTTCTTTGCTTCCTCATCCCATCATTCACTACTTTTCCTTCTATTTCCTCCCGTCCTCCTTGTTCCACACATCATCTTTGCACACATTATGACTCCCTCCTTGAACCATCCCCGTTTTTCCTTCACTCCTAGTTCTACTCTATCCTTCACTCCCTCCCACTCCTCTCTCAGCTTCTTCTTATATTCCTTCTCCTTTTCTTTCTCATTTAAGTACTTCACTTTAAATACCTCCATACCTTCTGTCCTTTTTCTCTTTCTCCATCTATCCTCCACTCTCAACTTACCTTCCACCAAAAAAATTATCTGATATTCCCCACTCTCTCCCCATACAACATGTGCATTTTAACTCTTCCTACTATACTCCTGGTTACCACTATATAGTTCATTAACGCTCTGTCTACCACCCTTTCATCCACCACCCTCTCCCATGTGCACTTATGCTTGACTTTCTTCCGAAACATTGTATTTGCTATCATCAACTCTCTTTCTAGACACATCTCCACCATTAACTCTTCACCACCATTTTTTTTCCTGGAACTCCACACTAACCAATCACTCCATCTATTGGTTCATTTCCTACCCTAGCATATATATCTTTTTCAACCACAAATCACTTTTAATTCCATGCCATCGCAATCGAGACTGAGAGTCGCTCGAAGGAGGCATCCATTGGAAATTGAAACGTGGACGAGCCGAGGATTCGAACCCAGCTAACCTGTAACAAAGTTACAGTGACGTAAACCAATACGCTATCAAGAGAGATATAAGTTGAGTACGACTTTCTTATATTTGTATGCTCGAATTACATACACCTACACGAAATATCGCGTTCAACCCACCTCCGTCATGATAGAGTATTGGATAGTATGTGCGCGTGGGAAAGTTTATACATACACACTGAATGGTTCACAGTGATCAATTAATATTTTTTTCAACCACAAATCACTTTTAATTCCATGCCATCGCAATCGAGACTGAGAGTCGCTCGAAGGAGACATCCGTTGGAAATTGAAACGTGGACGAGCCGAGGATTCGAACCCAGCTAACTCGTAACAAAGTTACAGTGACGTAAACCAATACGCTATCAAGAGAGATATAAGTTGAGTACGACTTTCTTATATTTGTATGCTTGAATTACATATATATATATGTATATATATATATATATATGTATGTGTATGTAAATATACGAGTGTGTGTGTGCGTGTGTGTGTGCGTGCGTGTGTGTGTGTGTGTGTGTGTGTGTGTGTGTGTGTGTGTGTGTGTGTGTGTGTGTGTGTGTGTGTGTGTGTGTGTGTGTGTGTGTGTGTGTGTATGTGTGTATAGGGTTGGGCATCTTAATAACTACAAAAGCTATG
>NC_134784.1:13491938-13494438 GCF_046742065.1 Oratosquilla oratoria
TGTTATTATTATAACTACTTTTATTATTATTACTATTATTATTATTATTATTATTATTATTATTATTATTATTATTATTATTATTATTATTATTATTATTATTATTATTACTATTTTTATTATTATTATCATTATTATTAATTATTAATTATTATTATTATTATTATTATTATTATTATTATTATTATTATGATTATTATTATTATTACTATTATTATTATTATATTTATTATTATTAATATTATTATCATTATCATTATTATTGTTATTATTTTTATTATTTTTATTATTTTTGTTGTTGTTGTTATCATTGTTATTATTACTATTATTATTATAATTATCATTATTATTAATATTACTATTATTATCATCATTATTATTATTATTATTATTATTGTTATTATTATTATTATTATTATTGTCATTGTTATTATTATAATTACTATTATTATTATTGCTATTATTATTATTATTATTATTATTATTATTATTATTATTATTATTATTATTATTATTACTATTATTACTGTTTTTATTATTATTATTATTATTATTATTATTATTATTGTTATTATTATTATTATTATTATTATTATCATTATTATTATTATATTTACTATTATCACTATTATTATCATTATTATTAATACTATCATTACACTAGTCAACAAAATGAAACTTTTTTTAATCATCAGAGTTTCAAACTAACTTTTTTGTGTTAATTTTTTATGCTGATTAAGAATCTGAAGTCCGTTTTTCCCTATCAGGTCACATTTAAATGTTACAGATACCTGTTATTTTAAAGTACAGGGAATGTAAAGCATATCTATAAGGTATATTGAATACAAGATATGACACTTCCATGGCATTTTATTGTACAAAATCAAAACTGTTTTGCACAAAACAAAGTTAGAATGTACTCTAAAGGATTACCACTTAAAATTTTTGAGATTTGGAATTTCTTTGGTGTTTTTTCTGAGGGTCATCCCTGTATAACATCCAGCAGTAGTCAGCTAACATTCCTGCATTCCAAAATCCTTGATACCATTGTTCCATTGATGCAATATCTTGATGGAAGCGTTCCCCTTGCTCATCAGATACTGCCCCAAGGTTTTCTGGAAAAAAGTCCAGGTGTGAATCAAGAAAATGTACTTTCAGTGACATCCGACAGCCCATTGCAGCATAGGAGTCTAGAAGACATTTCACGCCATTTCTAAACTCTGGAGATTTCTTGTTGCCTAGGAAGTTTTCACAGAGCCATTTGAAAGATTCCCAGGCTTTAAGCTCAGTCTCATCCAGTGTTGTGAGGAAGTTGTTGTCCTTCAGGAGTTCCTTTATCTGCGGACCTACAAATACGCCTTCCTTCAGTTTTACCTCAGTGATTTTTGTAAACTTAGCCTTCACGTATTCAAAACTTTCAGAGTTTTTCCTGGCAAGTGTCTTCACGAATTGTTTCATGAGGCCAAGCTTTATGTGAAGAGGGGGAAGGAGAACATTTTCTGGGTTTACAAGTGGCTTACTCTGGACGCTAGAAACCCCCGGTCTTAAGTAGACACCTTTCTTGTAGACGAGATGCCAATAGTTCAGCTTTATCCTTCGATAACGACAAGTCTCTCACCAAATCATTTAACTCTCCTTGAGAAAATTTCTGGGGTTCACCTTCATTTTCAGTCACGAAATCTTCATCCACTTCGGTTTCTTCCTCATCAGCAGTATATTCCTCAAGAAAAACATTGTCAGACATCTGAAGGCCATTCTCTGGTGGCACTAGAATAGGAAGATCATCATCGTTGTGTGGTACTGGTCTTCTTGCTGATTCCAAGTTAGGATACACAATCTTATGCTTAGTCTTTGCAGTAAACCCATATACATTAACCTTGCAAAAATAACAGTCCGTGAAATGATCCTTTGGTTCTCTCCATATCATAGGTACTGCAAAAGGCATTGCTCTCTTCCTCTTATTAAGCCAATCCCTTAGTCCATTTGAACAAGCTGAGCAGATGATATGGGGTGCCCAACTCTTATCTTGATCCCCAAGAGAGCATCCAAAGTATAACTGGTAAATATTCTTGATTTCAGTTGTGATGACACGTTGCTGAGCTTTGATAGTAAATGAACCACAGACATAGCAAAATATATCAGGGCTGCTTTTGCAATGCCTTGACATCCTGAATTGAGTTTGGTGATGGTGATGATGATGATGATGATGATGATGATGATGATGATGATGATGATGATGATGATGAAGATGGCTGGACACCTGAAGCAAAAAGAAAAATTTTGAAGGTTCAATAGATGATCAGCGAAATATTTTTAAATATTTTGTGAAAAATGCTCAACTCAGCTATCTAAAATCATAACGATGAACATGAAATTACATAATGTACACAATTGGTTATGAAATGCCAATCAGAACTTGCCTGTATAAGACGATTACATGTAGCGATGATCCTGATCGGCGTTATATGCCTCTCTTATCTCATCAGAAAAATTGTGCCTG
>NC_134784.1:13504438-13514438 GCF_046742065.1 Oratosquilla oratoria
GGCCAGTTTAAGCCTCCTCTCAGGGAAATCAACGCGCTCGCCTGATTTACCCCCTGTGATTATTTCCTGTGGTGTTATCTCAAATCCCTGGTTTATAACAACCGTCCGCAGACCCTGGAAGACCTACAGAATGCCATCCGCACTGAAATAGTCAATATATCGCTCACCATGCTAGAGAGAGTAGACCAAAGCTTCCGAAATCGTCTGAATCAGTGTATTGACAATGAAGGTGGACATTGAAAAGATATTGTTTTTAAAACAGTGTAAAAGTAAATATCCCATGTTGAGTGATAGACATAAGATTAGAATAAAGAATTGTGAAGTGTAAACAGTTTACTATTTATTCCTCAAATCGGGAAGTTTCCGCGCCCCACCCTGTAGTTGAACCTTTGTGATTGCAAACAAACAAACATTCACACAAATAAACATACATAGAAGCAAAAGCTTACCAGACTGCAGCGATTAATCAGCGAGCCGGGCCTTCTTTACAGAGGTCTGGAGAAGGACTGCATTCTTCTGCTGGTCTTTCTCTAGGTTGTGGAGTCCATTCAGAAGAACATTTGCCAGACGACGGAAAATATTGGGACTGTCAATGTCAATCCTACTGAAGCTGGCCAGTGTTGACAAGATCTCCATCAGTCTTTTCTGGCAGCAGGAACGGTGACGGGCTTCCTTGATGAAACACAGTCCACATCTGACAAGATCAAAAGTGCACACATGTGGAGTTGTCAGAGAACCTCTGGACACTGTCTAGATAAAGTCCTTAACGTCACTGGTCACAAGAGGTTCCTCGGCGCTGAAGACCACATCGTCCGCGCACTTCGTTTCAAGCCACCCCGCCACATAGGCCACACTGCACTCTCCATTCACAGTCAGTGTCACATCTGTGGTGCACCTCTCAATAGAGGCTGCATCCTCTAGGTCAATTGCAGTCCCGAAGCAGGTATGTTCCTTCGACACAGGGTGGACATCGATGGACTGGAGGTTTACGACAGTATATCTCGTGAGCCGCTGCTTGCATGCGGAGAACACATCCCCAGTGGCCATGAAAGAGTTTGCACCAGTTGATTGACGGTAGACTGAGAACTCCCCCTCAAGCCGGTCACTCTGGATCTCACGCAGCAGGACATAATGGAGGTCAGCGCTTCTGAACAAGTAGCGGCAAACGGCAGTCAGTCCCTGCATAGTCTGCACTAGTTCATTCTTGGTGTCATGGGTGAAACACTTGATTCGATTTGCTCCATGTTCTGAAGAAAACTCTTGGAAAATCAACAGGAAAGTCTGCAGGCTGGTTGACTGGGGATCCTGAACAGCTCGATATGGATCGTTTATGCGCTGATCTTGCCCCTTCCCAGATACATTTACTAAATTCCACAAGTTGAGGATGATTTGGATGAACTTAGCAGTGCCATGACATCCTTTGAGCTTCAATAAAGCCACAACCTTTTCATTGAAGACCCTCAAGACATGCTGCACATTTTGTAGTTGAAGTCGTGAGGGGTTGACAGCAAATTTAGTGAGGGGAGTAGTCTTCAGAATACTGCCTTTCTCTGACTCGTACAGTTCCTTAACGTCAGCAAATGATGCTGTTGTTTTATTGTCAAGACTGATCTTCTGGCACTTCTCACTGATCCAGTTGTTGCGGATGCACTTCAGAAGATCCACTGTGTCAAAAAGGAGAAACCAGACACGATTTTTGTCAAGAGGATGCTTGGCTGTGGCACGGCAATCGCCCGGAAAATCAAACAGCTTACAGTACTGCTGGTATATTTTGTGGTTGTCTGTGATAGACCCGATGACACGCCCACCTGCCCTCTCAACAGCAGCTACCGCCTCCTTCATACGCTCAAGCTGGTATGCTGCTGTGAGCTTGTGGACGGGTGTCACATAAATCATAATACTAGGTCCTCTGTGCAGCGACTTCATCATAATTCATAGCATGGAAGTGGTCTTGCAGTCTGACTTGTTCACTGCCATGCCACTCAGAACCACACCAGAAAAATGCAACAGTTGGCCAAATCTACACTTCATCTATCAAGAGAAATACATTCTTCTGCTGCAGTGTCTTCACTTTGGCAAATATTTCCCTCGTCACCTGATCCTCGTCAATAGATGAAGTGATGTATTGCAGTTTGCGTTTGCTTAGCAGCACCAAAAAGTCTCTGAGCTGTTCATAACTACACTTGGGGTATGATTCAAGGGCAAAACAATAATCATTCATGGAAAACTCACACATGAAAAATCTGTCAGGATCAACAACAAAGTTACTACAGGGTGGTAGCACATCAAGCCACTTCTGTCTTTTATAACGGTCTTTTGGCAGTCGAAACACTCGGCACCTGTTATCCTTGTTATAATTACCGTTCCATTTCACAACACCACACTTATTCGGCATTTTGAATACACAAAATCAGCAAGAAAGAACCTATGAAGAGCCAAACAAACAAAATCAGCAAGAACACTATCCACTTCTAAATGCAGCCACGCGTGAAAGACGCAGCGACACAACATTACACCTCCACTGCTCGTAGTACACTGGACTGGCCTCCGCTAGCAGCGCTAGGAATCTGGGTGTGCACGTCCTGTGTAATAGTAGTCCTTGATATATATATATATATATATATATATATATGTATATATATATATTTATATATACATACATATATATATATATGTATATATATATATGTATATATATACATATATATATATACATATTTATACATATATATATATGTATATATATAGTATATATATATATATATATATGTACATATATATATACATATATTTGTACATATATACATATATATATACATATCTATACATATATATATACATATGTATATTTATATATGTATATATATACATATATATATATATATACATATATATACATAAATATACAAACATATATATACATATATATACACATATATATACATATATATATGTATACATATATACATATACATATATATACATATATATACATATATATATATACATACATATAAGTAAATATTTATACATATATATATATATATATGTATGTCTATACATACATATATATACATATATACATATATATATGTATGTATATATATACATATATATATATATATATATGTATATATATACATATATATATATATATATATATATGTATATGTGTGTGTGTGTTTGTGTGTGTGTGTGTGTGTGTGTGTGTGTGTGTGTGTGTGTGTGTGTGTGTGTACATATATACATATATATATATATATATATATATATGTATATATATATATATATGTATATGTATATATATATATATATATGTATATATGTATATGTATATATATACATATATTTATATATATATTCAACAAGAACCCAGTATGTTGGATAAGAAGAAATGAAATAGATGATATCCATATATTTCGATCACGGATTGTGATCCTCTTCAGGAGAAAGAAGAAGAAGGAACATGGGTAGGGCTCAAGTGGCGTCTAATGCTTTGAGGGGCAAGTCACCCGCCTTCGCCAAAGATGGTAATAATTTATTGACTGTTCAGGTAGTAATACAGTCTGGTGACCATTGTCCATTTGAAATATTAGAATTAGGAAATTTATTTATCAAGGAGGATTCTATTATTTTCCTTTTGGAACTGCACTTTGAATTAAAGATAATTTTTGCCTTATTCCAATCCATACGATGGCCTTCCTTGTCTACGTGTTGGAAGACAGCGGAATTTTTTTGTGCATATTTAACTGAATTTTTGTGTTGTTTCATCCTGGTGTGTAAATATCTACCTTTTTGTCCCCAATATACATTATTACAATCCGACCATGGAAGCTTATAAACACCTTGATGTATTTCTTCTCCAGGTCTTTGATGTACATTAACTATTTTCTTAGACAAGTTATTGGGAAAACTAAAAACAAAGTTTATGTCTTTCTGTGGTAGAAATTGCGAAATATCATTCAAGGACTTATTATAAGGCAATTTGATACAGTTTTTGTCCCAAACAAAATTCTTAGTGGAATGGGAAGTGGATCCATAGTGACTAATTTTGGCTTTGCTTAGGGCTCTATTCAAAAACCAATCAGGATACCCTATTCTTTATAACTGATTCCTGATGGTTGTTATCTCCATATACAAATAATGTGGACTACATAATCTGAGTGCCCTCAGGAAAAGACCTGAGGCAACACTATATTCAATTTTATCAGGATGGTGGCTGAAAAAGTGTACATAACTCCCCGTATGTGTGGGTTTTCTGTACACTGTAAAAGACAAATGATCCTGATGTCGTATTAATAGAATATCTAGAAATGGCAATCTATTATCCACCTCCCATTTAACTTTAAATTTTATATTAGTGGTTAAGTTGTTGAGTTTTTCAAAGAAAACATTGAAAGATCCCCACTCATCATCCCAGATCGTAAAGATGTCGTCCACGTACCTGTACCAAAACATACCTTGTGGCTTAATGTCCTGTAGAAGTACTGTCTCATAATACTCCATATATAAGTTAGCTAACACTGGGGAGAGATTGGAACCCATTGAACAACCGAACTTTTGTTTGTGATATTGATCTTTAAGTGAGAAAGTATTTGTGTTAGCACATAATTCCGTTAATTTAATGATTTTGCTGACAGAGATGGGAAGTTGGTCCCGATAATGTTGTAGTTTTGTTTCCAAGAAAGCCAAAACCTCAGCTACGTTGATGCAGGTAAACAAAGAAACTACATCAAGACTTAGTAATTTTCTCTGCCCCAGTGAATGATGACTCTTGATCTTATGAAATTTCCTATCCCCGACCCATTT
The DNA here is from genome assembly GCF_046742065.1 of Oratosquilla oratoria. Taxonomy (NCBI): domain Eukaryota; kingdom Metazoa; phylum Arthropoda; class Malacostraca; order Stomatopoda; family Squillidae; genus Oratosquilla; species Oratosquilla oratoria. The sequence goes on from NC_134784.1 coordinate 13,509,248, forward strand.
ACCTCTCGCACCACATCATAATAATAGTAGTAAATAAAATAGAATAAACCAATAGCTAAAAACTAGCCTTAAGTGAATATTGTACAAAATAGGCATAAGAAAAAATGTGGAACACGTTAAAGAGAAAGAAAACGTGTGTAATGGATTCCGGGTAGAGATTGTGAGGGAAAACAATCCTGGAAGAAAAAAATTATAATGATAAGGACAATCCCGGCAAAAAGACAGACCCAACACGTCAGATGATTTTATTCAGCTGAGGGAAATTTCCCGTTTAATAATTTACTCCAGGCAGCAGTTTCGTAAAACTTTAATTTTCTTTTCATAATTTCCTTTAATAATTCTCTTTTCATAATTTGGTTTAATAATTTTCTTTTCATAATTTGGTTTAATAATTTCCTTTTCATAATTTGGTTTGATAATTTTCTTTTCATAATTTGGTTAAATGATTTTCAAATTATTGTATAATAAAAGTATTCTGACAGTTCTAGCCAGCGGTTTCATAAAACTTAATTTTTTCTTTATAATTAATTGTGGGAGGTTATGCAGATTTATGGGATAGGAGGAAAGCTTTTGGGAGCTGTTAAGAGTTTTTATGAGAGTAGTAGAGCATGTGTTAGGATTAGAAATGGAGAGAGTGAGTGGTTTGAAGTAAAGGTGGGACTTCGTCAAGGATGCGTTATGTCGCCCTGGCTGTTCAACTTATACATGGATGGGGTGGTGCGAGAGGTGAATGCTAGGGTAGTGAGTCAGGGATTGGAGATGGTTAAAGAAAATGGAGAAAAGTGGGAGGTGAGCCAGCTGTTGTTTGCGGACGACACTGCGCTTGTGGCAGGGTCAGAGGAGGGATTGAGGAAGCTGGTGGCAGAGTTTGGGAGAGTATGTGATAGAAGAAAGCTAAAGATAAATGTGGGTAAAAGTAAGGTGATGAGATGTACAAGGGGTGAAAGTGGCAGTAGACTGGAAGTGAACATTAAGGGAGAGCGACTGGAGGAAGTGGATAGTTTTAGATACTTGGGTGCAAGTGTAGCAGGAAAAGGTGGAGAAGGTGGAGGTAGAATGTAGATTGAGAGAAGCGAGTAAATGTCTTGGTGGTTTAAAGAGTGTAATGAGGAATAGACATTTGGGAATGGATGCGAAGAGGAGACTGTATGAAGGAGTGATTGTGCCAACAGCACTGTATGGGGCAGAAACGTGGAACATAAGAGAAGAAGAGAGAAGGAGTTTGAATGTGTTTGAGATGAGGTGTCTGAGAAGTATGGTGGGGGTTACTAGGCTGGATAGAGTGAGAAATGAGGAGGTGAGGAGGAGAACAGGGGTGAAAAAGGATTTGGGAGATAGGGTTGATGAAAGAATATTAGGATGGTTTGGACACATGGAAAGAATGAGTGAAGAAAGACTAGTAAAAGAGGTATGGAAGACAGATGTGGAGGGAGTGAACATGAGGGGACGTCCTAGGATGAGGTGGATGGATGGGGTGAAGGGGGCTTTGGGGAAGAGGGGAATGTCTGTTGAGGAAGGAAGGGAGAGGACGGAAGACAGAGGTGAGTGGAGAATGGTTGTATATGGATGATGGGGGGTGGGGTAGTATGTGTGAGTAAATTTTGACGCAGCCCGAAGGGATTTCTCCCCGTCCTCGCCTTATATGCAAAGGGGGACGGAGAGGGGGGGGTCGCCGATTAAATGAAGCGGCCGTGCTGTGGATGTACTGTGTCTTGCGACACTGCTTCTGACCCAGGGCGGTGGGCAGGGTGCAGGGATGACCCGTCATCCAGGAGGTGCTCAGATGAGAGGAAGGGTGGGAGGGATGTGGAGTGTATTTAGGGATGAAATGGGTGGGAGTGTTTTTATGCCTTTCCCTTTTTGGCTACCTCCCTTGGAAGGGGGAAAAAGCCTTGGTATATGTATGTATAATTAATTGTAGCTTTTAAAGATATTTTCTGCATCTTCACCCTTGAATCCAGGCGTGTTCTTCGATGCTTGGAAGACTTGCTCGTTGATCTGGAGCTGGAACGAGGAGTTTTTCGAAAAGATCAAACGATTCTTCAGAGAAGGACTCCCATAGTCTCTCCTCTCTCATTTCGGCGGTCACCTCCAACACCACCGCAGAGGACCAGATCTCGAAGTCTGAATCCCCGCTTTGAGCTCTTCGCCAAGGATTACGTCCAGTAAGGAGATTGAAAAGAATGATCCCGCAGGACCAGATATCGGCCTGTTGTCCCTTGTAGCGTCTTCTGAAGACTTCGGGAGCCATGTAGGCCGTCGTTCCGCACGCGCAAGTAAGGTACTCTTCCTCCACGAACTCACAAGCAAGCCCGAAGTCGCCGATTTTAAGAACGTCATCGTGCGACAGAAGAAGGTTATCGGGTTTCAGGTCTCTGTGAGTGACGTGGAGAGAGTGGAGGTACTTAATTCCTTCGATCAATTGAACAAAATAAAATCGTGCCTTTTCTTCGGGCACTCCACATCCGCTAATTCTTTCTCTTAGAGTGCCACCGCTGGCATACTCAAGGTAAATGTACAAGAAATCTTCATCTATGATTTCTCCTAGGAAGACAATTACATTGTCGTGATCCAGGTTCCTATGGATCTCGATTTCTTCCATTTGGCGTTCGACGCAACGGATTTGGACTCTTTTTCTTGCGCAGAGAAGACCCGAAGTGATGTCTTCTACAAGCTGTACTGAGCCAAATCCTCCTTTTCCGAGAAACTTTACTTCTTTCCATTGGCTCCGGAAATCAAAATCTTCGGATTCTCTTAGTTTCTTGTCAACATGAGAATCTTCATCCTCGGAGTCGGAATGTTTCCTTTTGATAAAAGACTGACCTCTGGAGGCTTCAGTCTTGATCTGCTCCTCGATGTTAATGTCGCTTTGGAAGTCTCCTACTTCGAGCTCGAAATCCTTGACGAAGTCCCACGAAGCGTTTTGTCTCTCGATTGCTTCTTCGCCCACCTCTTCGGGATCACCGTGGTCACTGGGGCAGCTGTTGATTCGCATTTCCACAAAATATTTATACTAATTTCAGACAAGCTATTCAAACAGAACAACATTCTGGAGAACCTAGATATGCCAATGTCCGAGAAGCTTCAGAGTGATTTTGAATACACCATTGACATTCCTCTGGGAGAGAAAAATACTCAACCAATACGACAACTATCCTTCAGGCGAAAGAGAGAGAGAGAGAGAGAGAGAGAGAGAGAGAGAGAGAGAGAGAGAGAGAGAGAGAGAGAGAGAGAGAGAGAGAGCATACATATATATATATATATATATGTATATATATTAACAAATATATATATATATATATATATATATATATATATATTCATGTACATATACATATACATATATATATATGTATGTATGTATATATACATATATATACATACACACACACACACACACACACACACATATATATATATATATATATATATATATATATATATATATATATATCAACGACTACTATTACACAGGACGTGCGCACCCAGATCCCTGGATCCGCTAGCGGAGGCCATTGCTTTCTTTGTAACCTAACATTTTATATTGGACAAATATATCAAAACTAGAAACCTAACATTGTATATAGGACAAATATATCAACTATTGACTTATTCAATGCAGTATAAGTTAATATAAACTTTTATAGTGAAATAAGAAACTATTTTTAAGGCACTGTTATGGTTTGAAATGCCAATTTTAGCCGGACTTAACAGGTATTATTGTCTTGTTCAGCATACTCAGTTTCTCAAGATGGTTCAGAACCTGAGGCCAGGTTATATTCCTCCATCCAGAAAAGATATTGCTGATAAGCACTTGGATCTTGTGTATAAAAAGGAATATAAAAAGTGTGCAGATGACCTGAATAATGAAACTGTATGTCTTTCAATTGATGGGTGGACTAACATCCATAATGAGCCCATAATATGTGTCACTCTAACAACATCCACTAATCAGATTTATTTAGTTGACACAATAGACACAGCAAGGAAACCTCACACTGCTGAATATCTTCTACAACTTGTACAAAATTCGATCAAGAAGGCTGAACAAGATTTTGGTTGTCACATTGGAAGTGTTGTGACAGACAATGCAGCAAATGTCACCAAGATGAGAAAACTCTTGGAGGAATCGTGTGAACCTGAGCATATCGTCCTCACATACGGCTTATACCGTTCCTTGTATACTTGTGGCAAGTCAATATAACACTGCTCCTTATATTGATATGCTAAAAAATTTATTTAGCAATCAGATCGCATATCAGATAGCAATCCCACAATATTTAAAATCTATAAAAAAAAAAAATCTAGTTAAATCAAATAAATCTGATTCAAATAAAAAAAAAATACTTTTTATTTTTTAAAAGGATAAAAAAAATCGCCAACCCTGGTGTCCACTAACCTCATACAATAATACCTGTTAAGTCCGGCTAAAATTGGCATTTCAAAGCATACCAGTGCCTTAAAAATAGTTTCTTATTTCACTATAAAAGTTTATATTAAGGGGAGATACCTCTGCCAGATCTAAACACATTAAAACTAACCCAATCATCTTAACATTTTTACACGATGTCAAGGATACTTGGAGATCAGAATAGCCAAAAAATTAAAGCGATCCATTAAATATTTATATTTTATCTATCTATTTATTTATCTAAATAGCAGTTACTCTTTAAATATGAATAACTAGTTCCCATGTTGCTTGATTTACAAAGCAAAGATATTACCTGAAAGCTATGCATATCTCCTACAAACTTTGTGTGAATAAAAAATATATTGAAAAATGTTGAAATTATATATATAAAAACAATAAATTAACCAAAATAAAAGCAGAACTTTCATTCAAAAATTATTTATAAATTCATTGAGAGATTAAATGTTTTACCAGGTAAATAACTTCCTCATTTTATGAGAATCATTGTGCATTTAATTTTTTTAAGATAGAGCAAAAAGTATAGAAGTTATTAAAGTTTTATGACAAAAACTAACATAAAAATGGGTTTTTAGATATCGCTTGATAAAGATTTGCTTACTGCTGCACACAAAAAATATGCTTCCTACAGATAAAATAATTAAATAAAAGTTCTTCCTTATAGTGTGTAGATTAAATACATATTTTTTGTAAATTGGATAGGAAATAAGAAAAATAGAGCAATAATTTTTCCACATGTAACTTCACTGAAAATTGGTAGAT
>NC_134784.1:13521938-13526938 GCF_046742065.1 Oratosquilla oratoria
TATATACATACATACATACATACATACATACATACATACATACATACATATACCAAAGGCTTTTTCCCCCTTACACGAGGTAGCCAAAAAGAAGGAATAGAAACCACTCCCACCCATTCCATTTCCTACAAATTCCACTCCCCTCCACCCTCCTCCCTCCCTCTTATCTTGGCACCTCCTGGATGACGGGTCATCCCTGTATGCTGTCCACTGCCCTGGGTCAAAAGCAGTGTTTCAAGACACAGCACATCCACAGCAAGACCGCTTCATAAATTAGGCGCCCACCCCCCCTCTCCGTCCCCTCATGCAGAAAACAAGAAGACGGAGAGAAATCCCTTCGGGCTGCGTCAATTTTTTTCTCATACATACTTCCTTACCCCCCCTCTCCCACCCACTCTCCCTCATGCATCACAGAATCATCCATACACAACCCTTCTCCATTCACCCCTATCTTCTGTCCTCTCCCGTCCTTCCTCCACAAACATTCCTCTCTTTTATAATGCCCCTTTCACCCCATCCTTCCATCTCATCCTTGGACGCCCCCCCATATTCATTCATTCCACCTCTGCCTTCTACACTTCTTTTACTAATCTTTCTTCACTCATTCATTCCATGTGTCCAAACCGTCCCAATACTCTTTCATCATCCCTATCTCCCAGCTCCCTTTTCACCCCTGTTCTCCTCCCCACCTCCCCATTTCTCACGCTATCTAGCCTAGTAACCCCTATCATACTTCTCAGACATTTCATCTCAAACACATTCAAACTCCTTCTCTCTTCATCTCTTATGTTCCATGTTTCTGCCCCGTACAGTGCTGTTGGCACGATCACTCCTTCATACAGCCTCCCCTTAGCATCCATTCCCAGATGTCTATTTCTCATTACACTTTTTGATAGTTTCGCTTTACAAGGGAAAGGGGACATGTGTGAGTGTGGTAGTTTCAGAGGGATCAGCTTGTTGAGTGTAGTTGGGAAGGCTTATGGGAGGGTCTTGATTAAGAGGATTAGGAGAGGAACAGAGGGAGTAATTGGTGAGGAACAGTGTAGGTTTAGGACAGATAGGGGTTGTGTAGATTAGAGTTTTGTGGTAAGACAGATATGTGAAAAAGATATAGGAAAAGGTAAGGATGTTTTTGGGCTGTTATGGATCTGGAAAATGGCTTACGACAGGGTAGACAGGAAGGCACTGTGGGGGGTACTGCAGATATATGGGACAGGAGGAAAGCTGTTAAGAGCAGTCAAGAGTTTTTACGAGAGTAGTAGAGCTTGATTAGAAATTGAGGATTAGAAATGAGGATTAGAAATAAGATTAGAGGATTTGATAGAATTGAGGATTAGAATTAGGATTAGAAATGGAGAGAGTGAATGGTTTGAGGTAAAGTTGGGACTTCTTCTGGGATGTGTTATGTCGCCCTGGCTGTTCAATCTTTACATGGATGGGGTGGTGCGAGAGGTGAATGCAAGAGTAGTGGGTCAGGGGTTGGAGATGGTTAAAAAGAATGGAGAAAAGTGGGAGGTGAGCCAGTTGTTGTTTGCTGACGACACTGCTCTTGTAGCAGGATCAGAGGAGGGATTGAGGAAGTGAGTGACAGAGTTTGAGAAGGTCTGTGAAAGAAAGAAGCTGAAGATAAATGTGGGCAAAAGTAAGGTAATGAGTTGTACAAGGGGAGAGAGTGACAGCAGACTGGAAGTGAGCATAAAGGGTGAAAGACTGGAGGAAGTGAATAGTTTTAGATATTTGGGTGTGAATGTGGCAGGAAAGGGAGGAGTTGGGGTGGAGGTAGAATGTAGATTGAGAGAAGCGAGTGATATAGCTATATATAAATGAATATATATATATATATATATATGTATATATATATGTATATATATATATATATATATATATATATATATATATATATATATGTATGGATAGTAGTTGTTGGTAGTAACTTACCAACTACGCTATCAAGATCTCTCTCTCTTGATAGCGTAATTGGTAAGTTACTACGGCACTTGTCATGTGATTGCTGGGTTCGAGTCCTTGGCAGTACCGCATTTCAATTTCTGCATGTCGGCCTCCATTGGGTCTCACGATACTGACGGATTAGAATTAAAGGGCAATGTGGTTGTTAAAATGTATCTCTAATCAATGGGACCCATTATATATATAAATATGCTGATTTATACTTGTATAAATATCTAGATATACAAAGATATAGATTTATAGATATTAGACCTTTAGATATGCAAATGTACATCTATACAAGTGTAAGAATTTACAGACGTATAGATATACAGACATGCATAAACGCAGCCACGGACACACACAGTTGGCGCAGTTGGTAGAGCGCTGAACTGCTAGCATGGTGGTGCCCGTAGTACTTGGTTCGAATCCTGCCCAGGGCCGAAATTATTTCGGTACCGCTGCGCTTCGGGTCGTTACTCTAACTCTCGTGGGCGGGGAGTTGGGTGTGTGTGTGTGTGTGTAAGGTCATAGCATTACCCATAGATCGGACCTACGAGCTCTGAGCTCTCTTCCGGGAGGGAAATAGCTGTCGATCACGAGTCCAACACGTGATCCAAAGACCAAGTGAATGAATACACATACACGCACACACACACATACACACACACACACACACACACACACACACACACACACACACGTACAAACACACACACACACACACACATATATATATATATATATATATACATGAAAATATCGTGATATACACATATAAATAGATATAGATATACAAATTTGCACCTGTACATATATATAAATATATTCGTGCAGATTTACAAATATGAGAGTTGTGGAAATATAAAGCTTTTCGAACATACATATACGGAATGTACATATATGCTGACAGAACGATATATATATATATATATATAGATAGATAGATAGATAGATAGATAGATAGATACAGGTGTATATGTATACGTATGTGTATACGAGGCCTGTTAGAAAAGTATCCGACTTTTTTTTTTTTTTTTTTTTTTTTTTTTTTTAACTGATGGATTTGAATCAAGCGCGCTTGCATGAGCCGACATTGAACCTTCGTGCGCATGCGTGATTTTTTTTTATCCTACCTGTCGATAGCGTCAGTTGCTGGCAAGCAGCATTTGCGTGAGGTAATGTGAAGTACTCTCGGCGATTTTTCTTTGGAAGGAAAATGGGTGGAATTTGGTTTCCGGTCGTACCCGTACACCCAGGACTCGTCAGCAGTGATTATGGTATTCATGAAGTCGGGGTCACTGTTTGTGGAGTCTAGCATGTCCTGTGAGACAGTTCCTCTCCTAGTGTTTAGTCTCTTGTGTTTTAAACGTTACTGTAATACAATTTTCATTTATATTCCCCTGAAGATGTGAATAACACGAAATCACTATGGAATCCTGTTTATTTCCGATTTCCTTTAGGGTTACCAGCAATATATATATATATATATTATATATATATATATATATATATATATATATTATATATATATATATATATATGGTGAAGGTCCAAGTTTATTTCTGACTAGTTTCGCACAAATAGGCTTCTTCAGAGAAATAATGTAATAAGGAGAAAATAATGCGAACATATATATGTGGGGCACTGTGAAGAGCTTCGGAGAGCTCACCCAGGGTCGTCTCTGTATATTGGGGATTTTGTCTTCCTCACCCACCTTCACCAACCTGTCACAATGCCTCAACATATATATATATATTATATATATATATATATATATATATATATATACATGTTTACCCCACTACACGATTTGGTTACGTTCCTGAAAACCAGATCGAATAACGAAGGATCGAAAAGCAAACTTAATTCTTAATAGGATTTAATTTAATGGGGAGAGTAGCCTTGGCGTAGCCTATATTGAGAGAGATACGTCACTTTTCCACGCCACGCAAAGAGGTAGTATTATAGACGCGTTTTTTTTTTTTTTTTTTTTTTTTTTTTTTAATTTCCGTTTTTTTTTTTTTTTTTTTTTTTTTTTTTTTTTTAACATTGGTTTACCTGGTCGGCCTATATCTACTGGAAAGAGCAGAAAAAGAAGCTCTGTAGAACGCCACTACCCAGTTGTTACCTGATGCCGCACCGCACATACCTTTCATGGCTAGTCTTACTAAAATCCCAAGGAAGCCTTCTCCTCATCATCAAAAGTTGTAGGGCTTGATGAATCCTGGGCAGCAGAGGTGGACGGAAGAACGCTAGACGTAGACTGGAGAGGTGGCGGAGGTGTGTCCGGATCAGCTGATGCAGGGTAGGGTTCTGGGTGGGAGGGAGCGGCAGGTTTGAAGAAGATGGAAATTGTGGTTTGCCTTTTTTTTTCTCGAATATATCTCTGTAGACTTTGCAGGCTTGATCCACATTATAGGCAACTGTTCCACTTCGTGCTGGGTTTGGATCCCTTTTCTTTATTTTTTCGATGATTGCATTGAGGCCAGAGAATACTTCACGAAATGTTTTCATTTCAAGGCCTCGCTGGGGCGCATCATCATCATCAGTATCACCATGGAGAGCTCGTTTTTGTTCCAACTCCATCGGATCTTCATTGCTGAATGGCTTATAATGGGGCTGTATCAATTCATTCTCATCATCTTCATCCACCTCCTTGAGCCCAGCCATATGCGAGAGCCACACTCGGGCCACAGTTTCTTCCAGCAGCCATTCATTGTTTGTTTTTTGTTTTTTTCTGTCGTCTCCTTCCATGCTGCATTGATATTGTCAATGGCCTTCTTAATATTATAACTGGCCCAGAACTGTTTAACTGTGGGCTTGTCTGGGCTGTCAGTCATGTTAATCACCTGACTCATTGTGTTACGCTGGTAATAAGCCTTGCAAGTGGCGACCACACTTTGGTCCGTGGGCTGGATGAGTGCTGTCGTGTTTTTGGGTAGAAACATCACCTCTATGTTGTCTGCCCAATCTTCCATGGTTGTTGGGTGGCTTGGGGCATTGACAACCAGCAGGAGGAAACGGTTGGCAATGTTTTCTTTTGCAGCATA
>NC_134784.1:13531938-13539438 GCF_046742065.1 Oratosquilla oratoria
CCTCCAGTCTTTCACCCTTAATGCTCACCTCCAGTCTGCTGTCACTCTCTCCCCTTATACATCTCATCACCTTTCTTTTACCCACATTCATCTTCAGCTTTCTTCTTTCACACACCTTCTCAAACTCTGTCACTAACTTCCTCAATCCCTCCTCTGATCCTGCTACAAGCGCAGTGTCGTCAGCAAACAACAACTGGCTCACCTCCCACTTTTCTCCATTTTCTGTAATCATCTCCAACCCCTGCCCCACTACTCTTGCATTCACCCTTCGCACCACCCCATCCATGTAAAGATTGAACAGCCATGGTGACATAACACATCCCTGACGAAGTCCCACCTTTACCTCAAACCATTCACTCTCTCCATTTCTAATCCTAACACAAGCTCTACTACTCTCGTAAAAACTCTTGACTGCTCTTAACAGCTTTCCTCCTATCCCATATATCTGCAGTACCTCCCACAGTGCCTTCCTATCTACCCTGTCATAAGCCTTTTCCAGATCCATAAAAGCCCAGAAAACATCCTTACCTTTTCCTATAGCTTTCTCACATATCTGTCTTACCACAAAGATCTGATCTACACAACCCTTACCTGTCCTAAGCCCGCATTGTTCCTCACCAATTACTCCTCTGTTCCTCTCCTAATCCTCTCAATCAAGACCCTCCCATACGCCTTCCCAACTACACTCAACAAGCTGATTCCTCTGAAACTACTACACTCACACTTGTCCCCCTTTCCCTTGTAAAGCGGAACTATACAGGCACTCCTCCAGTCCTCCGGCACTCTACCCTCTCTCAAACATACATTAAACAACCGCACCAGCCAGTCCACCATCACTGTACCTCCTTTCTTCAGACATTCTGCATGCCATCCATCCAGACCAGGTGCCTTACCTGTTCTCATCATCTTAACAGTTGCTTTCAGTTCATCCTTCCCTATTTCTCCTCCATTTTCCTCACTCATCACTCTCATTTCCTTAATAATAATAATAATGATAATAATAATGATAATAATAATAATAATAATAATAATAATAATAATAATAATGATAATAATAATAATAATAACAATAAATAATAATAATAGTAATAATAATAATAATAATAATAATAATAATAATAATAATAATAATAATAATAATAATAATAATAATAATAATAATAATAATAATAATAATAATAATAATTGATAATAATAATAATAATAATAATAATAATAATTAATAATAATAATAATAATGATATGATAATAATAATAATGATAATAATAATAGTATTAGTAGTAGTAATAATAATAATAATAATAATAATAATAATAATAATAATAATAATAATAATAATAATAATAATAATAATAATAATGATAATAATAATAATAATAATAATAATAATAATAATAATAATAATAATGATAATAATAATAATAATAATAATAATAATAATAATAATAATAATTATAATAATAATAATAATAATAATGATAATAATAATAGTAGTAATAATAATAATAATGATAATAATAATAATAATAATAATAATAATCAACTATAATAATAATAATAGTAATAATAATAATAATAATAATAATAATAATAATAATAGTAATAATAATAAAGTAATAATAATAATAATAATAATATTAATAGTAATTATAATGATAATGATAATGATGATAATAATAATAATAATAGTAATAATAGTAATAATAGTAATAATAGTAGTAATAATAGTAATAATAATAATGATGATATTAATAATAATAATAATTAATATTTATAGTAATAATAATGATAATAATTAATATTTACAATAATAATAATATTAATAATAATGATAATAATGATAATAATAATAATAATAATAATAATAATAATAATAATAATAATGATAATAATGATAATAATAATAATAATAATAATAATAATAATAATAATAATAATAATAATAATAATAATAATAATAATAATAATAATAATAATAATAATAATAATAATGTAGATAGGAGGTAAAGGGAACACGGGCTGAGGGAAATACTTTTATTCCTTAATAATTTAGGAATAAAAGTATTTCCCTCCGCCCGTGTTCCCTTTACCTCCCATCCACATTCGTCACAATGTATACACAATAATAATAATAATAATAAACGGTTTATTGAAAACGTGGGAGCCAAAGGCTGAAAATACACATATTAAGGTGTGTGTATGTTGTGTATGTGTGTGTGTGTGTGTGTGTGTGTGTGTAATGTATGTGTGTGTGTGTGTGTGTGTGTGTGTGTGTGTGTGTGTGTGTGTGTGTGTGTGTGTGTGTGTGTGTGTGTGTGTTTGTGCGCGCACGTGTGTATATGGCTTTAACCGTGTATGTTTCTATATGTATATGACCATTTTTATAAACCACTTTTTATCGAATTTAGATTCCACTCATTTCCTCCTCCGGCCGCTGGGGCAGGTGTGATTTTGTGACAGATTTTGTGAGCAGCGTAGCCCTTTTCATTAGAATACATTGTTTACAATACATTTGAGTAATTTTTCGCTCCATCCTTCACGTACGTATACCCTGAATATTACGAATGCAAGTAGGAAGCCCTGTGAGACTCAGATGCTTTCCTCCAGTTTAACATCCCATCCTTTACTATTGTTCTAATATATCTGTCTTTCAGGAAGGCCTGTATTCATTCTAGGAGCCTCTCTTTAGGTGTGATTGTTCCATACACACAGTGGAGGATTATACCTATATCGATTCAACATTATATGGGATACAGTAATGTCGTAACACATTAGTAAATTAAACTTTTTATCCCACCGTCGGAAAAGAAGACACTTATGTCAAAAGTTCTGTATATTTCGATCACTAACTGTGATCCTCTTCAAGCAGAATGATTACATAGTGGAAGACATATACATATATACAAAAATGTGAGGTGAGAAAAAGGAACAAGGGAAGAGCTCAGGAGGCTGCTTGTTGCCAGGTGATTCACATCGCTCTTGAGTTAGACTTCCAGTTCAACCTTTCTGCCACAAAGGAGGACTGCCGTTGCTTGAGTTAGCTCACAACTAAGGAAAGCAAATGATTTGTCACATTACCCAAATTCTACCCACTAAGCCAAGCTACTAAATTTAAGTTTTCTAATACATCAAGCCGAGTGAAACGTCTGCAAAACATAAAAACATGTTTCTTAATGTGTAAAGATTTATGTTTAATGATTTAAATTTACTTCTTGTGAAGGTCATTAGAGAAAATCTTCGAGTACTCCTACACCTCTCATGTCATAAACAATAAATATATTCTTTAAAATCATACCAACTATTTCTCTTTTAAATTATCCTAACAAGTCTCAGTGAGAGATATGTTTTCAGTAGATTAAGAATTGCCTCAATAGATTTCCAGGTAGCAACCATATGGGGAAGTGTTATCGAGGAGCACATAATCCATTTGGTCATGACCATGAGGGTACAATTAAACAAAAAGTTTTGGAACTATTGTCATAACAAAAAGCGTAAGCGGTCACTCTCCAACCAGGAAGCCAGGCACGTAAGGTTATAATCAATTTCTTAACCAAAGAACCCCTTAAGTGGGCTTTTAATACTCGATCATCCCCAACCTTTCCCTTCACTCACTCAGAAACATTTTCTTTTACCTCTTCGTTTTCAGGTGATTTTGTAGCAAAGGTTTTCAAGTATTCTCTACCCCGGGTTGTATTTACACACCTTAACTATGATCTTATAACTGACACTTGGGTTTCTGAAGATAAGTGTTTGGTCAGAATACAGGTACTAGCCCGTGCATTGGAGCATAATAGCCTCCATTTAGTCGGTCTTCGGTATCAATACCTGATGGACCCGGATGGCACTTACGAGAAGGGAAGAAATCGCGAGGAGTCCCTGAACTCCGTTTCTCTCCTTCTGATCACCCGCTTCCTCACTGTCTTTCCTCTGCTTTACAACCATACACCAACACCTAATCTCAACGAAAAGTAAATCTAGACCTCTGGAATCACTGAATTCGCGAATTTCGAGTCGCGAATGTGGAAGACGAAGAACGCATTTAAAACAACATCGCGAACGTTAAGTGATCCTGGCCGAGGGTTGGCCTCGAACTCAGGTCGGGTATCTCAGGTTCCATCTCCGTGTGACTACACCCCCTTAAAAGCAGGTACATTATGGGTTCAAGATATAGGTAATTGTATGTCACATCTGAAATTGAGTATGATGTAGAAGCTGGGGGCGAGCAGGAAATTTATAAGGCTGTGCTCTTTGGGCCAGCCCATACCATTTGTTGATGGCGTGTAACTCCACTGTGAGAGTAATGGAGAGCAGGATCAATGAGATAAGAGGACAGAAAGAGAGAGAAACGGGGTGAGGGAGAGAGAGAGAGGTGGGGGGAGGGAGGGAGAGAGAGAGAGAGAGAGAAACTAAGATAAGAAAAACACAGACACAGAAAGTAAAATAAAAGCAAATGAGTTTGAAAAAATATATAGAATCGGACAAAAAATATCTAAGTAAATAGATTCAAATATGTATGAAGAAATAATAAAAGACCTAAATGCAACAAAAGATGAGTTCATATATAAACAATAGAAAATATATTTACCTCACCTTTCTACGTTAATCCGCCTAAAGGGGTTCATCACACTGAGCTATTTTTCCTCCAACTATTTTGTTTTCTAGACAATGATACACAAAATGTTATTTGATATTCTGGAGGAAAACTATTTTCCTCCAGCATATCAGATTCTTTCACGAATGCTGCAAATCTGCTCCAACAGTCGGAGGAAAAATAGCCCAGTGTGATAACGCCCTAACAGGAAATCAGACTATAACTTCATAGATTATGTTTTCAATTACTTTTATCATAGATGATGTAGTTGATGAACAAGGAAGCTATAACGAAAAAATTGTAGCTAAACCATTCTTACAACATTTACAAGTGTCTCTAAAGTGACTAGGTATAACATGAGGAAGAATTCTGTGTACACACTCGTTAAGATATAATTTTTTTATATGGTTATTATGATTTTAAAAAGTGTAAGATTTTACATATTTAGCTGGATGCTCGCTGGCCTAGCGAATTAAAGCGTCGTTACTTGCAGCGGAGGTCGAGAAGAAGGTGGTTCGAATCCTACCACCTGCGAGTTGGACCAAGGGCATCGTTTATTTAATTCCAAGCTACAAAGTCCTCTGTAAAGGGGCACCGTCCTAGCCTCCTGATAGGGGAAGTTCGCGACGTTGGACCGAATTAAACCGAATCATATTTAATTATACAAGTATTCAGCATTTTGGAATATGTGAATAACATGTGTACACACGCATATTCATACGTACATACACGTGCGCACATGTACACGCCCATACAAATATGATTGTAGACACAGAGACGGGGACCCACGAGCACAGTTCCTATCCTGTATAATGCATTTATGTAAATATTATGTAAATACACACATATGAAAATACACATAACACACACGTTTATATCACACACATGTACGCACACACGCGCGCGCGCTCGCTCATACACACAAACACATACACATATACACACACACGCACACACACACACACACACACACACTCACACGCACACACACACACACACACACACACACACACACACACACACACACACACACATACACGACTCGGTGGCGTGGTTGGTAGAGTCCCCGACTGTCATTACAGCGGTCCGGGTTCGAATCCTGCCCAGGACTGAAATAATTTCAGTATCGCTGCGCTTCGAGTCGTTACTCCAACTCTCGTGGGCGGGGAGTTGGGTGTGTGTGTGCGTGTAAGGTCACAGCATTACCCATAGATCGGTAATACGAGCTCTGAGCTCTCTTCCGGGAGGGAACTAGCTGTCGATCACGAGTTCAGCACGTGATCCAAAGATCAAGGTGAAAACACACACACAAACACACACACACACACACACACACACACACACACACACACACACACACACATTCACACACACACACGCACACACACACACACACAATGAAAGAAATGATTGTGACACAGAAAGAAATAAGGGGGCAAACACTAAACCTTGATGTCAGAAAATCACACGGCCCGGACGGAATTGCAAATTAGATACTAAAAGAATGTATAGATGAACTAACGGACAAAATATATAAAGTAATAGATTGCTCACTCAAAGAAGGAAAAGTACCACAAGATTGGAAAAATGCAAATATTGTACCAATATATAAAGGGGGAGATAAAGAAGGCCCAACAAACTATAGACCGGTCTCCCTTACAAGCACAGTAGCTAAAATATGTGAAAAAGTTATCAAACGTGTATGGACTAACCATCTGGAAGAAAACAATATACATACATGCATATACCAAAGTTTTTTTCACCCCTTACAAGGGAGGTAGCCAAAAAAAAAACAAAGGCTGAATCCAAAACAATTTGGCTTTAGACAAGAAAGATCATGTGCCACAAACTTGATTTGTTTTTATTCAAGGTTAATAGATATAATGCAAGAAAGGGACGGATGGCCAGAATGTACTTTCCTGGATTTACAAAAGGCATTTGATAAAGTACCACCCAAACCCTATTAAGAAAACTCGAAACAACAGGAGGTGTACAAGGAAAGTTATTGAAATGGATGGAAGATTTCATGCACGGGAGAAAAATGAGGGTGGTACTTAGAGATAAAAACTCGACCTGGAAAGAAATTATAAGTGGAGTCCCACAAGGTTCTGTATTAGCTCCAATGATGTTTGCTATATATATAAATGACATGGATGAAGGTGTAGAATGTTATATGAACTTCTTTGCAGATGACGCAAAAATACTAAAGAAAGTAAGTACAGAAAAAGACTGTGAATCACTACAGAGAGGCTTGGACAATGTCTGGGAATGGAGCCAAAAGTGAGAAGTGAACTTCAACATCAAGAAATGTAGTGTAATAGTTTCAAAAAGTAAAAGCAGAATATCAAGACAATGTAAATTTGGTACAAAGAAAATAGAAAAAGTTAGCTCCGAAAAGAACCTAAGAGTAATTATTAATAAAGACATGTCACCAGACAACCATATAAACAAAATATTTGGAGAAACCTACAATTTACTAAGATCAATAAAGGTGTCTGTTAATTACTTGGATGAAGTAATGGTAAAAAAAATATTAGTCACACTGATAAGACCAAGATTGAAGTACGCTACGACACTATGGACACCCTTCACTAAAAAGAATATTATAAAGAAATTAGAAAGAATCCAAAGAGCAAAAACAAAGATGACACCAACACTCTCCAAATTGACATACGAACAAAGATTGTCCAAACTGGAACAAACCCTGGAACAAAGAAGAGAAAGAGGAGATCTACTGGTCATTTACAGAATCATGAAAGGTGTCCTTGACAGAGAAGACTTATTAAAGTGGGATAGAAAAAAAAACAAGTGGACATGAAAAGAAACTCAAAAAAGGATAGTTATAGAAGAGATCTGAAAAAAAATTCTATATAGAGTGGTGGATGTCTGGAGCAAATTGGACGAAACA
>NC_134784.1:13544438-13561938 GCF_046742065.1 Oratosquilla oratoria
GTTAGTTGGGCTGGAGATTCAACGGTTGATCAGTGTAGTGGGGGGGGGGATTCTCCAATTGAGTGTAGATGGGTGTGGAGTTCTACAGCTGATCAATCTACAATTGACCCGAAAAGTCATCTAAACACACCAGTACTGTTCTTAATGTTACTGAAGTATGGATAAGTACAAGCTGAAACGAAGAAATTACGTGAGGGTTAAAATAAGAACATAACAATGAAGAAGATTACAAGATACCATAAGGCCTACACTAGGCAGTTCCATGTCCCTTACCATCTGTCACCCCTATCCATAAAGTTATCTGAGCTTCTCTTTTAAAACAACTAATAGTTTCAGCGATCAGTACATCGTTACTAAATCTATTCCATTCGTTAACCTCTGTGGTAGATTATATACTGTAATCATCTAAGTATTGTCAATACAATTAAATCTTTATCTAGAAAATTTAAGAAAAATAATATGTATAATTTCATTTATATACAGTAAGCATCACAAATGGTCTACACATGAAATATTTCCTTGAAGGAATCTATTCCTAAAAGCAGTGTATACAAACTGAAACGCACTTGATTTATATTATGGAGTAGATACACACAATTGTAACTTTATGATAACGACCGAAACTATCTGGAACAGGCATGGGAAGAGAAAGAATAGAGAAAATTGAATTGGTGGAACACGAGCGTCAAAGATACGACATGCCATAAGCAACGCTGTGCACCGGTGAGGCTGTTGAGGAAGGTGGAAGAGCAGCACTCGGGACATGTTAGACGATGCGGGCCATAATCGCTGAAGAGATGACAAGATGGGAGCTTAGGGCGAGAGGAGACTGTATGGATTAGGTAAAATGGATTGAATGAGATAACGAATAAGCTATGGGAATAGGTAGGGAAGGAGTGAACGTTAGAGAGACAGACAGACAGACAGAGGAAGAAACAGAGAGAGAGGGAGAGTGACAGACAGATAAAGTGAGAGAGAGAAAGATAGAGTACAAAAAAATTAATGTACAGTCCTAGAAGGGAAATGAGTAACTGTTAGTGAGTGAACGACAATGACCAAGAAGGATCACAAAGGATTACAAAGGAGCAGCATGCCCACAGGAGAACTTTTGGTCGGATGCAAAAACAAATGTATAATAACGAAAAATAAGTAAATAAATAAACAAATAAAATTATAATAATATAGATAATAATAAATGAAATAAATAAGTAAATAAATAAATAGGTAAAGTCAAATAATAAACAAACAGGTAATAGTAAATAATAATCAATTGATAGATAAATAATGATAAATGATAATCATGAAAAAATAATAAACAGACAAATAATAACAACCAAATAAACAAATAATATAAAAAAATGGCAGGCATTACAGCATCTTGCTTAGGTATTATCTAAACGAATCCTAAAGTTTCGAACTGAACTACATTACACTGTCTTTACAGGAGGTTTATTCCATTCGTTAACTACACGGTTGGCGAAGTTGTTTCTACCCACTCTCAAACTAAATCTATTTCCTGACAGTTTGATACCATTATTTCTTGTCGGATTCTCATTCAGTGTGAAAAGTTTGTCATTTTTAATGCTATCAATTCCCTTTACAATTATAAAGGCCTATTTCAAGTCACCTCTGAGTCTATGCTTTTTTAAGGAAAACAGATTCATATATTTTAGTCGATTTAAGTATGATTTATTTTTGATATTTGGAATCAGTTTTGTGGCTCGCCATTGTACTTTTCCCAATCTGTCAATGTATTTAATGAGATTCGGTGACCATACGGAAACAGCATATTCCAAATGTGGACGAACTAACAATTTATATAGCTTGTTAATGATGGACTTTTGAAGTCAAAAGACCGTGGAATCAGTCCTAGAATCATATTTGCTTTCTCAGAGGCTGAAATACACTGCTTAGATGATTTGAGATCGTTACTGATAATTACGCCGAGATCCTTTTCACTATCCTCTTTTGTTAGCGAATTTCCAAATAACTTGTAATCATTATCCACTTTTCAGGCCATTCCTGTAGTTTATCCAAATATTCTTGAATATCTTATTGATTTAAGTGATCATTTGCCATTCCGCACTTTTTTGTATCATCAGCAAATTTGGAGACAATAGATTTCAGTCCGTGACCTGTATCATTTATATATATTATGAATAAAAGTGGCCCAAGAACGGATCCCTGAGGAATTCCACTCGTAACATTTTTCCATCAAGAAGTTTTGCCATTTAGAACAACTCTCTGTTTTCGATCGATCAACTAATTACTAGTCCAACTTAATAGGCTGCCACTTATTCCGTGTGAAGCTAAAGCTAATTTAGTAAGTAATCTTTCGTGAGGGACGGTATCAAAAGCTTTTACAAAGTCTAGATATATTAAATCTATATTGTTTCTTTTGTCATAATTCGAGATGACTGTGTTGTAGAATTCGAGTAAATTAATCATGCAAGAACGTTTCCGTCTGAATCCATGCTGGCTATCATTTATCAAACAGTTACTTTCTAAATGATGTTCGATAGCATATCTGATGATAGTTTCCATCATTTTTCCTACGATTGAAGTCAAGCTTATAGGGCTGTAGTTGTTTGGTTTCTTTTTGTCACTTTTTTTGAACATGGGAGTAACGTTAGCTAACTTCCATTCCCTTGAGACATCTTTGGATATGATGGATTTCTTTAAAATAATTTCTAATGAAAAAACAATCTCACTTTTCATTTCCTTTAAGATTCTTGGATGCCAACCGTCAACCTTGAGTTTTTCTATACACCTTTTAATTTTTTCTTTTGATATACGAGTATTTACCGTAGTAAGTTGACCCTAGACTTTTCACAGGTTTTAGTTTGGAGTTCACTATGAGGTGTTTTGTTTACGAATACTGAGCTAAAATAATTGTTTAAAATATCACACATTCCTTTGTTTGAATATTCAAGTTGACCGTCAGCAGATAATAGTGGGCCAATGTGATTCCTAATAACCTTTTTATCTTTAATGTAACTATAGAATTCTTTGGGATTCTCTTTGGATTTATCAGCGATATTCATTTTGTATAGCTCTTTTTTTTTTTTTTTTTTTTTAATTTGTCTGCATTATTACATGACGTTGATAGTCATTAGGTGCACCCGAGCTCTTGTATTTCTTATAAGCCTCTCTCTTTTTAGCAATACTTTTTGAGTTTCTTTATCAAGCCATTTTGGGCGACCCTGCATTGGAGGTGGGGGGGGGGGTGTCTGTCCTTAAACGGGATGTAAGTATGAATCATATCAGGAAGCGTATTTTGAAATACTTCCCACATCTGATCTACAGGTCTTTCGCTTAATTTTGACTCCCAATCTGTAAGCTGAAGCCCCTGACGTAGTCCTATGAACTGAGCTTTACTGAAATTGGGTATTTTAGATACACAAGTATCTATTCTAAAAAAAATAGCATTTTGAATCTAAGTTGTGATCACTACTTGCAATAGTTTCACCAACTTCTATATCGGTTATCATGCTTTCGCAGCTAGTGATCAACAGATCGAGTAAATTTCCATGTCTTGTGGTCTCTTTTACATGCTGAACTAAGTAATTGTCACCGAGAAAATCTATCAAGCGACTACTTATATGGTTATGTTCAAAGGTCAGCCAATCAATGTCAGTAAAATTGAAATCACCTATTATTAATAAGTCCCGGTTGCAGAAACTAGACAGTTCTTGAAACATTTTGTCGTCTACTAATGATAATGTCTTTGGCCTATATATTACACCTACATTAATTTTTTGTCCACTTGTTTGGGTTAATCCTACCCACAAACTATCATATTCATTCTGTTTTAATTTCTCTAAAACACAAGCATGGACATTGCTTTCAACGTACAACAGAACACCCCCACCTTTCTTGTTGTTTTTATCCTGATGAAAGTGTTTAAATCCCGCATTATTAAATTCAGCTTCAAAATCTTCACCATTTAACCATGTCTCGGCTATTCCTATCATATTGAGATTTTTGCTTTTGACATACGCCTGGATTTCTGTGGAATTTCTTCCTAATGCTATAAGCATTAAAGTACATGGTTTTAAGAAACTCGTGATTATTTCTTTTTGACTCTTTTGAATTTCAACATCATGCCTTACACTATTATTTTGTTCTTTATTGACACCTTGCCCCATCACGGACATCTGGTCCTTACCCCCTCCGTCATCACGTCCTACATCCGCCATTCGTCGTTCATTGACATCCTCCCCGGCATCACTTTCTTAAATGATATTCTGTCCTCCACTGACATTATATCCTACCGTGATATTGTGTCCTCCACTATCATTACATCCCATCGTGATACTTTGTCCTTCAATGACATTACATCCTAATGTGATATTTTGTCCTCTACTTACATTATATCCTAAAATGATATTTTGACCTCTACTGACATTATGTCCTAAAATGATATTTTGTCCTCTACTGACATTATATCCTAAAATGATAGTTTGTCCTACATTGGCATATTGCTCTACATTATTGCTACCCCCTACTCTGTTATCCCCAATACATTCTATTTCCCCTTCCCTTTGAGTTTCTACCCCCAAAAAAGGAACTAGTTCATTACAAACTCCCACAATGAGGTTTGTAAGAACATCTTTGCCTCTGCGAGCAAGATGGATCCCATCAGATGCATAAAAGTCATGACGCCTGGAAAAGAGATACCAAGGATCAAGAAAGTGGTATCCCAGTTGCGTGCACAATTGAGATCCTCTCATTGACCCCTATGGCTCTACTGTTCCAACACGAGCCAGCGTAGATCCTCGGAAGAATCCCATAGACTACGTGACGGCTCCCACGCTCCTTCATCTCCTAAAGGAGGACCTTGTAATTCCGAACAAGTTCCTCTGATCTCACCCTACCCACATCGTTACTTCCCGTATGAACAATCGTAACCGTGTTCGTCCGCCTTTGTTCCCTGATGGTCTGGATACAATCGGCGATCCCACGGCCCTGTTGACATACAAGCTTGCAACTTTGTTTAGTCTTCCGCTGAAGGATGTCGTCATAGCCTCGCATCATGGAGTCTCCACCAACAAAAACTCCTGATTTCCAGCCACTTCATCTTCCAGCAGAACAAAACAATTGGCTGGAATTAGTGGTTGCTCCTCAGGGCACCCACTTACCGAACGCGGGCTCGACAAACAGGACCCCACGGAGTGCCACTCGCTCACGGCAGTGGCAGAAGTGGAAGAGATGGAACGGTCTTTGGGTTGTGGTGAGGATTCACTCATCTCACAGAGCGCACTCTCGAGAAGACGAATTTCTTCCTCACATATCCTGAGACGGTCCTCCAGGTTCACACAACCTTCACAAGCCATTTCACTCCTCCTTCGGCAATACAAACGGCAAAAAGAAAATATAAATCAACAAAAGAAACAAAAGCGGTCACTAAATAAACTAAATACACGAAGTTTACTCTGCTTACCTTATACTATTACTCCTACCTTTGGAGTACATTAACAGACTACTGTTTCTAAATTACTAGAACGCTACACTTTATCTTATACGTATACAAATACAAAAACACAAAACAATCACTTGTCACTATTTGAAGATATACTGTAAACTTTACATGTAGTAATAAATTTAACAAGAGGTATTCGCTAGCTGGTGTCTTGGCAGCAAACGAGTTCACTAGCTGAGGTCTCTGAGCAGACTGAGTTTACTAGCTGAGGTCTCTGAAAGTGTGAGGAACAAGTTAGCAAAGACATGAGATGAGGTTGAAGAAAAAGAAACAAAAGCAAGTAAAGTGAAGTAAAGGCTGGCAATGGCAACCACGTAGTGAGAACTGAAACAATTGGTTGTCTTAAAAGAGGGTTAGATAGCTTTATGGATGGAGATGGTAGGTGGCAATGGACGTGGAACTGCCTATTGTAGGCTTTATGGTCTCTTGTGGTTTCCTCCATTCTTATGTTCTTATGCAAAGGATGCTGGGGAGTGACGACTGGTAAGATTAGGTAAAAAATGAACAAAGGAAGGCTAAGATGGTTGAACGAGATGGCAGAAAGATCAGGAATAGCAGAAAGATGACGAAGAATAGAAGGAAAATCGAAAAGGAAGAAAAGGAGGAGTAGGGGCATAGGGAAGAGTAGGTGGCAATGATAGGAACAAGAGGAAAAGGAGAAAACATAGGAATAAAGAGATGGAAAGAAAGAGAATAGGAGCAAAACAAAGAGAAAGCACAGGAATAAAGAAAGGAAAGGAAAAGAGTAGGAGCAAGAAGAAAAGGAAAAAGCACAGGAATAAAGAGATGGAAAGGAATAGAGTAAGAGAAAAAGGACAAAAGGAGAAAGCACAGAAATAAATAGGTGAGAAGGAAAAGAGTAGGAGCAAGAGAAAAAGGGAGAAAGCACAGGAATAAAGAGATGGAAAGGAAGAGAAAGAGGCAAAGAGGGGGCTCGAAGAAAAGGAAGATGAAGATGAAACATGGAACCAAAAAAGTAAAGTAAAGGTAGAAGAGAATACGTTGTATAACAAAGACAAGAGAAGGAGATTAAAAGCATGAAGAGGAGGAGGTACTAAGGAAGGAGAAAAAAGGAAAATGTGAGAGAAAGGTTGTCTCACTCATGATAAAGGAACGTGATAATGTAGGAGACTGCAAGAGACCAAAAGGCCTACACTAGACAGCTCTATGCCCCTTACCACCTGTCATCCCCATCCATAAAGTTATCTCTTTTAAAACAATATACATTTTTTTTATAATGGCGGATGATTTCATTCGCTTGAGGGAGGGTTCCCGTCTGAAGAGGGCCTTGAATTAAATTCCATAGATCAGTATTTCTCAACCAGGGGTCCGCGGAACCTTAGGGGACCGCAGAAATCTACCAAGGAGTCCGAGGGAAGGGAAGCTCAACATATTACAGTCAATCCTACGTTGGCTAATTATACTGTATATCTTATATTTCATGGTTACACAATGTGTCTTAATCGAAATGCATAAAGTTCCCAGTAACACACTAGGATGTAGAATTAAATTATAATATTGAGGAGGTGGAGAAAGAAGAAGGAGGAGAATGGAGTGGTAATGGAGGAGGAGGAGGAGGAGGAATTAGAGCAAAGGGAAAAGGGAAAGGAAAGGCGGAAGAGAGAAGAAGGAACAACCAATTAGATTCTGGAGCCTCCAATATACATAAAGGCTGGCAGGCGAGGCTACAAGCGAAGAACTATAACGAAATAAAGTTAGGAATCTGAGATGCATATGTGCGTGTTGGGGGGAGGAGGAACGGGTATGAAAAGGCAGAGGAGTGTAGGAGAAAGGGAAGGAAGAGAAATGAGGATCCTGAGAGGGAAAACGTACCTTGTACAGCGAATGATAGGAAAAATGAAGATGGGGTGAAAGAAGGAAATAGTAATGGCCCGCAGTGATCGAGCAGTGTCTTTCAGTCAGGGGTCCACAGAAATCTACCAAAGGGTCCGCAGGACGGGAAATTCAACATGCTACAATTAATTTTGTCATGGCTCAGTTTTTTATCTTTCATAATTACACAACCCTTTATTAACAATCCTTACATACAAATGTAAAATGACTACATCCTATCTAATTCCGTATCAAGGGGTCTTCTGAATATATACGTCAATGTAGGGGTCCACAAGAATTGAAAAGTTTGAGAAATACTGTGTTAAAGAATCTTTCAAGCCATGAGTAAGGTTCAATCTCGGATCTCCGTAAATAAGGAGGTCAAGACGTTGACCAAGGTAAGTCCCATGTATGTGTGTGTTTTTGTGTGTCTTTTAGTGTTTAAATAGAATAAATGAAAAATGAATATACACAGGTTTATTAAAAAGGAAGTGGGAGGTGAAGATCTAATAATTGCCTAAGGTCGAACGTGTGTAACATTAGCTGAATCGTAACATGATTTCAAAGAGAACATTTGATAGGTAAGACATACAGAGTGGTCCAAAAGTAGATGGACAGTAAGTGACAATATTTATTTTGAGATTACATATTCAGTTATATTTACTAATACAGTTATTACATTGACAATTAAATCTTCTTGAGTACAATAATCCAAAAGCTCTTAAATTTCATCAACCGAAACCAAACCTATTTCACATACTGTCCACCTAATTTTGGACTACCCTGTATATGATTCCCACACAAACAAGCATGCGACGTTGGGTAAGACTTGGTCTGAGTTTTATTGATTAACCAGGGCAGAGAATAGAAATAATAATGAAGACAAGTTCATTCGAGTTCCCAGTAAACAGACTAAGGTTGAGGAGCCCACGCCAGGAGGCGCTGAGTAGCTGCGGCCAAAGCCGTCACCTTTGCCCTATGCGCCTCTTAGACTGTAGGGGCAGGTAACTAACAGTCGCTGTTGGGAACTGGAGAGGAGTGCGTGATTCGAACCCACAAATAAACTTCCTGCACAGGTAGTGCAATGTAGTTCAGTTCGAAGCTTTAAGAATCATTTAGATAAATACCTAAGTAAGATGCTGTAATGATTATAATTTATCTTATATTATTTGCTTTTGTTTTGTTATCATTTGTCTGTCTGATTTTCATTTATTATTAGTTATATGTCAATTTATTATTATTTACTATTTACCTGTTTGTTTATTATTTAACTATACCTATGCATTTATTTATGTATCTTATTTGTTATTTACATTATTATAGTTTTTATTTATTATTTTATTATTAATATGATTTTTTTTTCGCATCCGACCTAGATATGGATCTAAAGGTCTCCTGTCGGCATGCTCCGCCTTTGTAATAAGCGAATGCGAGACCAGCACGCTTCCAATTACGCCACCAGCGCACAAGGATGGGGGACAACTTAAGTAGATGATTTTGTTCATGACATGGAAAGACACAAGAAAAATGGGGTATTCGAATGTAACACTGAAAATACCAGAAAGCTTCCACACGTACACAGTGTAAGAGGAGGCATTAGTGGTATGCGTACCAGCTACCCCAAACACTCACCGATCTCGTTTCATGCGATAGAGATCAGAGTGAGGCAGCACTGTGGAAGCAGTATTCCCTGTACTGCATGGACATGAACATATACTTTTCCTTCACCTGTTATTTCAGAAATGCATCTACTTGATTGCTAGCGGGCAAACGTACAAGGAATGCTACTTTCACAGAGTGTAGGCATCCGTTACGATCTCTTTCATGCAACTGGTTGCGTCGGTGCGCGAGCTGCCTAAGGGTTCCCAATTCATCTTTGAAAGAGAATATCTACAAATCAATATTGTTGCCATGTGCACGTAGGGTGCACATGTGAATGTAAATAAACTAGTGTCACATGCTCTAATTAGGGTATCGGCAAGATAGCGGAGTGCCAATATTTGCTCTGTCCCAATTATACAGTGCCACTCCCACACTCCTGAAGGTAAAAGCACCCTTGACAGTTGGCTACCCGCACGTGCGGCCCCAATGCGAGCCAATCAACGATAGAAATGACCAAAGACGAAGGAAGGTTTCGCTTAACTATCACTCTCCTATTTCTGTTATTAAGTCTGTGTCAACATTTGGCCCTCTCGGAGCTGAGAACAAACACAACGTGTTTACAGCGGCTGGGAGGAACGCGCTGACCGGAGAGGGCGAAGGGAGAGAGTCAAATTTCGAGGAAAGATGGTTGTAGTCGTCAGGCATTTAGCAAGAGTGATTGCAGAATATAGGCCAGAATTTAAGGGGTGGGGCATAGCCTGCTGTTGCAAATTTGGTGTGAGGCCAGTATCCTCTATAGTTTGTAGTCTAGTAATATAAGTGGAGCGTATCACAAAAATCTATCGTATATAAGATAATCATGATTATCAACTTTGTAATAGAGTAAAGGATTTTCCTTCAACAACATGTTATCATTATTCTATTTAATTATCTACTTATTTGTTTATTTGTTTTTATTACTCATTTATCTATTTATTGACTTATCAATTTACTTATCTTACCTTTGTTGGCTGGGTGGGATTTGGGAGGAAAATGAAGGGGGAGCCATAAGAATGTTGAGAATTCATGAAATCGGGGAAATGGAGTGGAAAAGGTTGGGAGCCACTTATATAGGCCCCTGCTGTAAGTTCGCAAAATGAGGAACCAGATCATGTTGGGCCAACAAGGAACTCTTAACCCAGTAGTTCCTAACCCGAAGGATCCTGGACACCTCGAAGTCCTCAGAAATTCCCACGAATATCCACAGATCGGAAACCAGGTGGTAGTTAGTGGATGCCACACGATTTTATCAATTGTTGAAATTATCTCCATATGTTAAGATAGATTATAACATAAATAAGGCTCCTTTTTATTATCGAATAAAGTCGATAGTACCTGTGTTTCTGAAAGATATCGAAGGGAATCTATTCAAGTTTCCAATCAACCTGAGGTTAATGTTGGAAGACAAGTCTCCTGCCTTGGTACACGCAAGTAAACCATACAATATCCTTTCTCTACCAAGAAGCTACAGTAGCCAACACTCAGTTGAAAGAAAAGCAATATACATTATAGATCTTCAAGTTCACTGGTTTGTAGTCAAAAACCTTACCAGAATAAAGGTCTTGCATATACAGGGATTATAAAAGACAATATACTCGTATATCGTGACGATGAACATATAACTATATTTCAGTTAAATCGCCTTGGCTTATGCAAAAGATAGCTTATTCATACTGATGAAATCTATCTTTGTAATACCAGGTAGGATTATTTATATTTTAGAACAGGGATTATCTTTGTCGATAAAGAATATTCATGTGTTAGGAGAGAAATTACAGTATTAACAGTAGAATTTAACAACAGTTTTTGACTGAAATTTACCTCTTATAAATCTACTATGGTAAACTTTGGCGAAAAAAACATATGATTTTTGTTTCATCTAATAACATTGACTTGTAAATCCCCTCTACAAGCTAAATATAGATATTTTTTACAACGATTTAACGAGTCATGTCGATGGTATGTAACATTTGTCAGAAGAAGAAGAGATGGAAGAGGAGGAAGAGGAAGAGTAGGAGAAAAAGGAAGAAGAGTGGGAGGAAGAGGAGGAAGAGAAAGAGTAGGAGAAAGAGGAGGAAGGGTAGGAGGAGTAAGAGGAAGAGGAGGTGAAGGAGGATGAGGAACATGAAGAAAGCGGTTTAATCTCGAAAGCTTTCAAATGACAAGAAAGATGACTATCGCAAAGACGAGTTCATTCCTCGCTGTTCACTACTTGACAACTTTAATACTTATTCTAACCATCTTCAAATGGCTTTTCGCTGCTTATTCTAACTCCCGCCAGGCGATCTTTTTCAGGTAAGAGGTAACGCATGGAATAGACTTGGTAACCATGTAGCGAACGTTGAAACTATTGGGTGTTTTAAGAGGAAATTAGATAACTTTATGGATAGGGATGACAGGTGGTGACATGGAACTGCCTAGTGTAGAGTCTTATGGTTTCTTGCAGGCAAGTGCTGAAAATATTGGTTGTTTCAAAACGAGATTAGATAACTTTATGTATAGGGATGACAGGAGGACATGGAACTGCCTAGTGTAGGCCTTATGGTCTTTTGCAGTTCTTATGTTCATAACGCTCCCCCGCGTGGTAGCCCAGTGGATACCGTGTCGAACTCATGACAAGGTGGTCGTGAGTTCGATTTTCGGGACCCGCTGCGTGATTCTTCCGTTGGTTCCCAACAGCCCTGGCTAGGTTTGGGGGGGGGGCAAATATTGGCATACGAATAGGGTGGTAAGGTGACCTATTTCGAGCTTATCTCATCAATTCTTTCGCTGGTTTAAGGGACTTGTGTTTGTTCTACATGCCGTCAGACGATTTTATTCAGTTGAAAGAAATAAAAGAAATAACATCCACAGTAAGGAGTGTCCATGTGTGTGTGAGGGATTCACCATGGTCTTAGATCACGTGTTTGATTCGTGATCGACATCTGTTACCCTCCCGAATGAGAGCTCAGACCTCATATATGGCCCGGTCTATGGGTAATGTTGTGACCTTAGACACGCATACACCTAACTCCTTGCCCACCGGAGTTGGAATGCCGGCTAATAGTGCAGCGATGCTTTTTTTTCTGGGCGTGACATGAACTCGGATCGCTGGATCAACGGGCGAGAACGGTGTGTGTGTGTGTGTGTGTGTGTGTGTGTGTGTGTGTGTGTGTGTGTGTGTGTGTGTGTGTGTGTGTGTGTGTGTGTGTGTGTGTGTGTGTGTGTGTGTGTGTGTGTGTGTGTGTGTGTGTGTGTGTGTGTGAGATTCACCATGGTCTTGGATCACGTGTTGGACACTTATTTCCCTCCCGGAAGAGAGCTCAGAGCTCATATATGACCGATCTATGAGTAATGTTGTGACTTTACACGCACACACACACACACACAACTCCCCACCCACGAAAGTTGGAGTAACGCCTCACAGCGCAGTGATACTAAAATTATCTCAGCCTTGGGCGGGATTCGAACCCGGACCCCTGTGTGTGTGTGTGTG
Source organism: Oratosquilla oratoria (assembly GCF_046742065.1). Classification (NCBI taxonomy): domain Eukaryota; kingdom Metazoa; phylum Arthropoda; class Malacostraca; order Stomatopoda; family Squillidae; genus Oratosquilla; species Oratosquilla oratoria. Next base: position 13,556,870 of record NC_134784.1, read on the forward strand.
TGTGTGTGTGTGTGTCTGTGTGTGTGTGTGTGTGTGTGTGTGTGTGTGTGTGTGTGTGTGTGTGTGTGTGTGTGTGTGTGTGTGTGTGTGTGTGTGTGTGTGTGGTGTGTGTGTGTGTATTTACCTAGTTGTATCATACAGGAAGGGGAGCTATGCTCGTAGTCACCCGTCTTTGTATCTCTCAGCATCTAGTTTGTTCTTAAATTCATGTATGGTTTTTGCACACACTATTGTTTCGTCCAGTTTGTTCCAGACATCCACCACTGTGTGGATTTTTTTTTTTCAGATCACTTCTATAACTAACATTTTTGAGCTTCTTTTCATGTCCTCCTGTTTTTCTTTCATCCCGCTTTAATAAGTCTCCTCTGTCAAGGACTTCCTTGCCTTTCATGATTCTGTAAAGGGCCAGTAGATCTCCTCTTTCTCTTCTTTGTTCCAGTGTTGATAGTTCCAGTCTAGACAATCTTTGCTCTGTATCAATTTTGAAAGTGTTGGTGCCTTCTTTGTCGTTGCTCTTTGGATTCTTTTTAATTTCTTTATATTCTTTTTAGTGCTGAGTGTCCATAGTGTCGCAGCGTACTCCAATCTTGGTCTTATCAGTGTGACTAATATATTTTTTTCCATTACTTAATCCAAGTAATTGAAAGCCACCTTTATTGATCTTAGTAAATTGTAGGTTTCTCCGATTATTTTTTTTATATGCTTGTCTTGTGACATGTCTTTGTTGATAATTACTCTTAGGTCCTTTTCGGAACTAACATTTTATACTTTCTTTGTACCAATTTGATATTGTCCTGTTATTCTTTTTTACTTTTTCCAAACTCTATTATACATTTCTTGATGTTGAAGTTCACTTCCCACTTTTGGCTCCATTCCCAGACTTTGTCCAGGTCTCTCTGTAGTGATTCACAGTCTCTTCCTGTACTTTCTTTAGTTGTTTTGCGTCACCTCCAAAGAAGTTCATATAACATTCTACACCTTCACCATGTCATTTATATATATATAGCAAACATTATGGGAGCTAATACAGAACCTTGTGGGACTCCATTTATCATTTCTTTCCAGGTCGAGTTTTTATCTCTAAGTAATATCCTCATTTTTTGTCCCGCGCAAGAAATCTTCCATCCATTTCAATAACTTTCCTTCTACACCTGTTGTTTCGAGTTTTCTTAAAAGCTTTTTGTGTGGTACTTTATCAGATGCCAGGAAAGCACAATCTGCCTATCCGTCCCTTTCTTGCATTATATCTATTACATACATAAATATACCAAAGGCTTTTTCCCTCATACAAGGGAGGTAGCCAAAAAACAAAGGCATAAATATCATTCCCACCCATTCCATCCCTAATACACTCCACTCCACTCCGCCCCCTACCCTCCCTCTTATATTGATACCTTCTGGATGATGGGTCATCCCTGCATCTTGTCCATTGCCCTGGGTCAGAAGCAGTGTCGCAAGACACAGCACATCCACAGCAAGGCCGCTTCATTAAATCGACGACCCCCCCCCTCTCAGTCCCCTCATACAGAAAAAGAGAAGATGGGGAGAAATCCCTTCGGGCTGTCTCAAATTTTTCTCACACATACTACCTCACCCCCCCATCCCCCTACCCATTCCACCTCATGCATCACAACATCATCCATATACAACCATTCTCCATTCACCCCTATCTTCTGTCCTCTCCCGTCCTTCCTCAACAGACATTCCCCTCTTCCCCAAAGCCCCTTTCACCCCATCCATCCATCTCATCCTAGGTCGCCATCTCATGTTCACTCCCTCTACATCTGCCTTCCATACCTCTTTTACTAGTCTTTCTCCACTCATTCTCTCCATGTGTTCAAACCATTCCAATATTCTTTCGCCCACCCTATCTCCCAACTCCCTTTCAACCCCCGTTCTCCTCCTCACCTCCTCATTTCTCACTCTATCTAGCCTAGTAACCCACATCATACTTCTCAGACACCTCATCTCAAACACATTCAAATTCCTTCTCTCTTCCTCTCATATGTTCAATGTTTCTACCCCATACAGTGTGTTGGCACAATCACTCCTTCATACAATCTCCTCTTTGCATCCATTCCTAAATGTCTATTCCTCGTTACACTTTTTAATCCACCAAGGCATTTACTCGCTTCTCTAATTCTACATTCTACCTCCACTCCACCCTTTCCTGCCACATTCGTACCCAAGTATATAAAACTATCCACTTCCTCCAGTCGCTCTCCCTTAATGCTCACTTCCAGTCTGCTGCCACTTTCACCCCTTGTACATCTTATCACCTTACTTTTACCCACATTTATCTTCAACTTTCTTCTTTGAAGATAAATGTGGGTTAAAGTAAGGTGATGAGATGTACAAGGGGTGAAAGTGGCAGCAGACTGGAAGTGAGCATTAAGGGAGAGCGACTGGATGAAGTGGATAGTTTTAGATGATTGGGTGCGGAGGTAGAATGTAGACTGACCTTGAATAAAAACAAATCAAGTTTGTGGCACATGATCTTCCTTGTCTAAAGCCAAATTGTTTTGGATTCAGTATATTGTTTTCTTCCAGATGTTTGGTCCATCTACTTTTGATAACTTGTTCGCATATTTTAGCTATTGTGCTTGTAAGGGAGACCGGTCTATAGTTTGTTGGGGCTTCCTATCTCCCCCTTTATATATTGGCACAATATTTGAATTTTTCCAATGTTGTGGTACTTTTTCTTCTTTGAGTGAGTTAGTTCATCTATACATTTTTTCAGTATCCAATTTGCAATTCTGTCCGGGCCGTGTGATTTTATGACATCAAGGTTTATTATTTGCTCCCTTATTTTTTTCTGTGTCACAATTATTTATTTCATTAGGAGGATCTTTCTCCCTTTCTTTCATTCCAGTTATGTGTATTTTCACTTGTAAATACAGATTTAAAATACTTGTTCATAATTTCAGCCATTTCTACATCTATATATTCTACATTCTCTTGACGCAGTTTCACTATTTCCTGTTTAATTTTTAATTTACATTTACACATCTGTAGAATAATTTAGGTTGACCTTTACATTTGTCTATTATGTCTTTTTCATAGTTTATTTTTTCTTCCCTGCGTATTTTTACGTATTCATTTCTTAGTTTGATATATATTTGCCACTTACCCGGTTTTTTTTTTATATTAGCTTTGTCTCTTCTATCTCACTACAGTTTTTTGTTGTACCAGTATTTAATGTACACCTTTTCACGTTTTTGGTTTGGTACGTTTTTATCTATTCCTTCATTATAGATTTCTTTTAATATCGCCCATTGCTCTTCCACCTTTGTTTATTCAATTAATAAGCTTCCCCAATTCAATTTTTGAAAGAATTTTCTAAGTTTCTCAAAATTCGTTTAGCTGTACATTAGTCTTCTTTTTCTGTGTTTCTCATTTCTTCCCAAATCAATTTCCTTTTTTTTTTAATTTCGAACTTAAATGATGTCTTGTATTCCATTATATCCACAATTTCAAGCTCCGACCTAAATATTAAGTCTAATCTCGACGGTTCTTCATTATTTCTATATCTGGTATTTTCTTTTACCCATTGAGTCATTGTGTATTCAGTGGTCATGTCCAGTAGTATATTTCCCCAAAGGTCCTTTCCACCTTTCACTGTCATCTCCCAACATATTTCTTTAGAGTTACTAAGTTTCCTCCTTTCAGAATTTCATTGAATGCATGCTTTGTGTCTTCCAGCATTTTGGAATGGTCACTCTCTGTCCAAGAATATGTTTTTGGGGGCACATATCACTACAAATTTTCTACGTTTCATGTCACTGTTTTCAACTTTTATCATAATCAATTCCACATTAATATTTCCTTCTGTTATCTTTGTCGCATTTTAGCCTCTCTTTGTCAAAAACATGACTCCTCCACCCTGTTTCTCCTCTCTATTTTTTATCCAGTGATTATATAAACCTTGTCCAACAGTATTTGGTGGTAGTGGACCTTTTAATTTCGTCTCCACAATTCCCATTATATCCGGTTTCTCTTCTGCCAGATAGTCATTTAATTCATTTAGTCCTGAAATCATGCCATCTATGTTGGTATACGTTATTTTTCATTTGTTCTTATTTCCTCTTTTTTGTTTCATATATATATATATATATATATATATATATATATATATATATATATATATATATATATATATATATATAAAGTGGATAGGTGGTGAGATAAACACAGGGAACAGCTAGGGATTTATTCTGAGAGTACAGACACCTTCAAACAATTCACACCCTAAATACCCGTCGGAGCTCTCCACGTTCCGCCATGATCGACCTGACCTCTCGTCCTCCTCCGCTCTGCCTCGCGAAGTATCAAACGGCTCGCCGTTTTTGTTGATTTAATAAACTCATCGTGGTGGTTGTTGTTTGGATGGGAAGCGATGTAAGCTGCTTCAGTTATTTTTCTTCTTTTCTTAGGAAGTCCTTTCTGCAGCACCTCTATTCTGTCTCAGTCTGGTAAGTGGCCATGAGTATCTAAATGAAACACTAGCGAGTTGGATACTCGTTGTGCTTTGACGTCATTCCTGTGCTCAACTGTCTGCTTTTTAATACCTCTGCTGGTTTCCCCGTAGTAGCTCATAGGACAGTTTCCACACGGTATCTTGTAGACGATACTATTTTCTTCCCCGATGGCCTTGACTTTGTTCTGGTTCTTAACAATATCTCCTATTTTCATTCCCATGCTGATCGCAATCTTGATACCGGCTCTAGTGAGCAGCTGTCCCAACTCGCCTGAGTTGCTCGAGTTTGGCATGGAAAAATACCCCCTGCTATAATTTTCAGTCACGTCTCCTCTGTTCCATATGCTTCTTTCTGCTATCTTTAAAGCCTTTTCTCTAAGTCGGTGCAACAGCCCTTCCGGATAACAGAGTTTGGTGAAAACGTTGAAAATGTAATCTATTTCATATTTAATAGATTCTTCACTACAAATGCAGTATGCCCTCAGGAAGAATCCTATCACCACTTCACTCTTTATTCTCTCATTATGGCCGGAGTAGTAGTGAATGATGTCGTCTTTATTGGTACTTTTCCTATGAACCAAGAATGCGGTCT
>NC_134784.1:13566938-13586938 GCF_046742065.1 Oratosquilla oratoria
CCCGCCCCCCTCTCACTGCAAATGGCCTTAAAAAGCTGACGTCAGCCTTTACATATTTAATTTAGTCTTCTCGCATCTAAACAAGTCTCTCTCTCGATTTCTTCTCACATTTAAAGATTAATTTTATTATAGTCCCTGAAATTGTGTCCCCGTACACTATCTCAATGTCATTGTATGTTTTTTTCCGTGGCTTTGTGAAAAGAAGCTATCAGGGTCAATGATTCGTAGTATCTTTGTTGCTCTGTACGTCTCTTTTCACTGTTGTCTCTGAAACATTTCTTCCTCACATCACTTTCTTTAAGTGGAATAGAAAGAATGCCTTGTTAATTTTGTAGTTTTACAGCTTCTTTCCTTTTGGTTCTAAAGCAACATTCATTTCTTAAGTTATAAGCATGAAACTCCTTGTCCAAAGACACTATCTCTGACTTATACCACTTACTTGTAACTTCAAGAATTCCTACCTTGAAACTGGTTTTATTTAGGTTCATTTCTGTTCCACCATTCTTTACTGTTGACTATCTCCGACCAAATCACCCTTATTATAATCATCAAAGGATTTTATCCTGTCCATATATACATATAAAAACTTAATCAAACAATCTACCATTTTCTATTCTCCTTCTTTGCTACCTCTACCACTATGTACCTAACTCCTCCATTCTTTATCAATTCTCTAGACACCCATTTCCCTCCCCCCATCACCCTATCCAGAACCCCCCATTAACCCCCCATTACTCCCCCCAGGCCCCGTCTACACAACACATCACTGGTCGAATGTCAACACCCGCTCGAGGACCAGCACGCCATTGTCTGCTAATCAAGCCCATCTTAAGTAGGTGTGATCTGTGCGACCTGTGCCTCCGCCACTTTCTTTTCTCCGGACCATTGTCCTTTTCCTTAATGAATAGTTCTTTTCCTCAATGCTTAATACTTCCCGCCCCTCATTCTTCCTATCGCATGGCTCCCAGTTGGTTTAGATCATTGAAACACTGCCGTGAAAGAAGCGAGAAGTGTTTGGTCCCTTTTGGATTCGACCAGAGGATGGGTTGTTTGGCTTAAGTGGCTCTAAGATTATATATGACAGAATCTAACACATCGCGATTTCTGTGTGCAAGAGCAAAGAAAAGAAAGAGGAAAAAGAAGAGGAACAAGTTAATGAAGAAGAAAAGGAGGAAGAGAAGAAAAATAGGAAGAAAAGGAAAAAGAAGATGAAGAAGAAAAATAAGAAGACGACGACGATGACGACGACGACGACGACGACGACGACGACGACGATGATGATGATGATAATGATGATGATGATGATGATGATGATGATGATGATGATGATGATGATGATGATGATGATGATGGTGATGATGATGATGAAGATGATGATGATGATGATGATGATGATGATGATGATGATGATGATGATGATGATGATGATGATGATGATGATGATGATGATGATGATGATGATGATGATGATGATGATGATGATGATGATTATGACGATGATGATGACGATGGTAATGATGAAAAAGAAAACGAAGAGAAAATATAGAAGGTAAAAAAAAAGAAGAAAGAAGAAAAGGAAAATGATGAAGAAAGATAAGAAGACGATAATGATGATGATGATAAAGAAAGGGGAGAGAAATGTATAGAAGACAAAAAGAAAAAGGAGTAGATAAAGAAAATGGTGAATAAGAGAAAGGATGGGTGGCTATAAAAACAAAAGACAAAAACCAAGTAATTCGGTTTAACGTCGCGAACTCTTCCTATCAGGAGGTTAGGACGGTGCCCCTTACAGAGGACATTGAAGCGTGGAATTTAATGAACCCTACCCTTGGTCCAACTTGCCGGCGGCAGGGTTCGAACCGCCGTCACCTCGACCTCCGCCGCAAACAGCGACGCTTTAACCCGCTCTGCCCTTGCTTTTCCAAAACTACCCTCTTCTTCTACAGAACCAATGATTGCCATAATTTGTTAGTAAGCACAATATTGACTCTACTCTCCTCTGTTGTTGTACGAAGTAGTAATAGAAGAGATGGTGATGCTGTTAATTGTAGAATAACATATTCATCCGTAAATGTTGGCCTTTCTAGGATTACTACTGGACTTCACAGAGAGAGTGAAAAATTGCATCCACAGTAGAAGATAAGATTCAACCATGAAAAAGTATATAACGGAAATACTTTCATACTGATATTATCAACATAAGTTAGCTTCAAACCAAGTTTAAGAGATTGAAATAAATGAATAATAAATCCGATCAAAAGACTGGGGCAGTGAAGTAAACTGTATCGGCAAGGATAATAATTTAATTGGCAAGATATGTATCTTAGTAAAATGTTTTATTATAACATTAGAGTAAGAGCGCATGATTTTAGATCTATTGGATGACAGATCACAAATCGTTTGCTACACTGCACAGGCACCTTAGTGTACAGTGAGTGCACATCAAATGATTACAAAGGAGTAGCATGCCGACAGGAGACCTTTTGGCCCATAACTAGGTCGGATGCAAAATATATATATATATATATATAATTATAAATAAATATATAAATAAGCAAACAAATAGATAAATAAAAAGTATAATAATATAAATAATAATAGATAAAATAAGTAAATAAATAGGTAAAGTTAAATTATAAACAAACAGGTAAATAGTAGACAGTTAGATAATATTATATGATAATCAAGAAAATAATAATAAACAGACAAATAGTGACAAACAAATAGATAAATAAATAGATATATAATATAAGATAAATGGCAGGCATTACAGTATATTGCTTAAGTGTTTATTTAAGCGAACCTTAATGCTTCGAACCGAACTACAAAACACTGCCTCTGCAGGAAGTTTATTCCATTCATCAACTACTCGGCTCGCGAAGTTGTTTCTACCCGCTTCCAAATTAGATTTATTTTCTGACAGTTTGAGACCATTATTTCTTGTTGGATTCTCATTCAATGTGAAATTTTTGTCACTTTTGATGTCAATTCCCTTTAGAATCTTAAAGACCCGTATCAAGTCACCTCTCAGTCTATGTTTTTTTTTAGGGAAAACAGGTTCATATGTTATAGTCGGTTTTTGTATGATTTATTTTTTATATATGGAATCAGTTTTGTGGCTCGCCATTGTACTTTTTCCAATCTGTCAATGTCTTTAATGAGATTCGGTGACCATACGGAAACAGCATATTCCAAATGTGGACGAACTAACGATTCATATAGCTTGTTAATGAGAGATGGACTTTTGAAGTCAGGAGATCGCGCAATCATTCCTAGAGTCTTATTTGCTTTCTCAGAGGCTGAAACATACTGCTTAGATGATTTGAGGTCATTACTGATAATTATGCCGAGATCCTTTTCACTTTTGTTTTGGAATTTCCAAATAACTTGTACTTACTGTTATTTTACCTATGTGCATAACCTTGCATTTGCTTAGGTTAAATTTCGTGAGTCACTTTTCAGGTCATTGCTGTAACTTATCTAAATATTCTTGAATATCTAATTGGTTTAAGTGATCATTTGCCATTCCGCACAGTTTTGTATCATCAGCAAATTTGGAGACAATAGATTTCAGTCTGTGATCTATATCATTTATATATACTATGAATAGAAGTGGCCCAAGAACGGATCCCTGAGGAACTCCACTTATAAAAAAAATTCCATCTAGAAGTTTTGCCATTTAGAACAACTCTCTGTTTTCGATCACTCAACCAATTACTAGTCCAAATTAATAGGCTACCACTTATTCCATGTGAAGCTAATTTAGTAAGTAGTCTTTCGTGGGGGACGGTATCAAAAGCAAAGTCTAGATATATCAAATATATATTGTTTCTTTTATCATAATTCGAGATGACTGTGTTGTAGAATTCGAATAAGTTAATCACGCAAGAACGTTCCCGTCTGAATCCATGCTGGCTAGCATTTATCAAACAGTTACTTTCTAAATGGTGTTCGATAGCATCTCTGATGATAGTTTCCATCACTTTTCCTACGATTGAAGTCAAGCTTATAGGCCTGTAGTTATTTGGTTTCTTTTTGTCACCTTTTTTGAATATGGGAGTAACGTTAGCTAGCTTCCATTCTCTTGGGACATCTCCGGATATGATGGATTTCTTGAAAATAACTTCTAATAGAACAACAATCTTATTATTCATTTTCTTTAAGATTCTTGGATGCCAACCGTCAGGCCCTGGTGTTTTATTAACTTTGAATTTTTCTATACACCTTTTAATATTTCCTTTTGTTATATTTACCGTAGTAAATTCACCCTTGACTTTTCACAAATTTAAGTTTGGAGATCACTTTGAGGTGTTTCGTTTATCAATATTGAGCTTAAAATATCACACATTCCTTCATTGGAATATTCAAGTAGTCTCATATCATACAGAACGATTCTTGATTGATTTTCAATTTCAGGTAGATATAGTATTATATGAGGGATGCAACATTACTATATTCACATAAAAACCCCAGCTTATAAGACACAGTAAGTATTATGGTCTCGAAACACATTTTAATATAATACCATTCTTCTCCGCTTCACACTGAGCCGATTCTCGTCATCTATTGTCATTTCATTTGAGTACAAATGACTTCGGTTACAATCTTTTGTTCTTCGAGTCTCCAAATCTCAAATCATCTTTACGTCATATATTAAGAAGCTGAATGGCGAAATAAGAGAAGTTGAATATACATGAATGTTACACTCAGTGAATTCCAGAACACTGTAAGCTAAGTCTTCTTTTAGGTATTCAAATTCACATCACTTGACAAGGATCGGGCCAGTGTGAAGTGGGTGTTAGTTTGAGGAGTCCCGAGTGTATGTCATCAATTTCTCATTAACACGGTAGATCGAACTTACATAGCCATTAGAAACATCCTTACACATACACCGCTGAGATGTCTGTATGAATCCGCGGTCTTTTCTCCAACCTTAGTGTCCTTCAATTTCTTCGTTTGTACTGTCAACTTCCTTTCCTCACCACTCTCTCCATAACCTCTCATCTTGTGAGATTATTCTTTTTGGACAAATTCAAGTTTAAGAAGGAAATAGGAAAAAAAAAATAGTTTACCAACAGATGCGTTAACGAATGGAATAGATTTAGTAACCATGTAGTTAGTGCATAAACAAAATTTGTTGTTTTAAGAAAAGAATAGATAACTTTATGTATACGAGTAGGCACACACACACACACACACATATGTGTGTGTGTGTGTGTGTGTGTGTGTGTGTGTGTGTGTGTGTGTGTGTGTGTGTGTGTGTGTGTGTGTGTGTGTGTGTGTGTCTGTGTGTGTGTATATATATACATATACATATATATGCATATATTTATACATACATACATACACACACACGTATATATATATATATATATATATATACATATATATATGTATATATATATGCATATATATATATATATATATATATATATACATATATATATATGTGAATCTTGGCAGCAGGTTTTCTTTTAAACATGTTTTGTTAAAAACAACTGCGCATTCGGCGCTACAAAGCTTCTTAAGTAGACTTTCAAGTCTTCTGAACGTGGATTTCTGGTTGTCACAGGACAGACGGAATAATAGATTTCCAGTAGACATTAGGAACTTTAGTTGAGAAAGAGTGTACAGACGTTTCGCTAAACGCAGTTAGCATTTTCAATGTAATAGAGACATAGAGTACAGGACATAATAAACATAGAAAGAAAGCTCTGGGAGAGGTCACAACGTAAGACACGGGGAGAGGTCACGACGTAAGACACGTGGAGAGGTCACAAACATGTGTGAGATGACGGGGAGATTTTGTTACTGTGGGGTAAATGTCCGTTGAGGGCCAAGTGTCCTCTCTATGAGTGGCCCTGTTTATTTCTCAAGCAGAAATAAACAGGGCCACTCAAGTTCTAGTAAATAATAGACATTCTAATCAAGACTGCCAGCGTGTCTTAAAAAGTGTCATCAACAAATGGTACCACGGGCCTCCCACCCCAGTAGCAGCCGAAGGTGAGATTTTTACCTTGTTCTACCGTGCTCAAATGTCCACAGCTTACAAGGAAGATGCGAAGGTTCTGAATAGAATTATTCATCGAAACATACGACCCAAAAACGAGAATGACAAGGTTCGTCTCTCTATTTATTACCGCAACCAAAAAACAGCTACACTTTTAATTAGAAACAACACTTCTCCTCGCCCCGAAGGTCCCGCTTGCACCAACGTAGTGTACAAATTTTCCTGCCCCCTAGAGGACTGTACGCCTCTCGATTGCTACGTTGGCCAAACGAGAACGACATTGTCGAGAAGAATGTCTTCCCACTTGTCTAGTGGAGGCCCCAAACTACACCTACTAGAGAAACACAACACACAAATTACAAGAAAACTTCTAGAAGACAACACCGTCATTCTCGCTAAGGAATCAGAAAAGTCTAGACTTTTCTTCCTGGAAACACTTATTATACGAGACATACAACCAAATATTAACAAACAAGTGGAAGCCCCTACATTACTCCCCAGCATGAAGCCCCTCCCTAGGACTAGTAGCACTCTCAACCACAACAACACACCTTCCATTCACACCGACACCCAAGTCCCTCTCCGACGTTCCGCCAGACTCATAGAGAGGACACTTGGCCCTCAACGGACATTTACCCCACAGTAACAAAATCTCCCCGTCATCTCACACATGTTTGTGACCTCTCCCCGTGTCTTACGTCGTGACCTCTCCCCGTGTCTTACGTTGTGACCTCTCCCAGAGCTTTCTTTCTATGTTTATTATGTCCTGTACTCTATGTCTCTATTACATTGAAAATGCTAACTGCGTTTAGCGAAACGTCTGTACACTCTTTCTCAACTAAAGTTCCTAATGTCTACTGGAAATCTATTATTCCGTCTGTCCTGTGAAAACCAGAAATCCACGTTCAGAAGACTTGAAAGTCTACTTAAGAAGCTTTGTAGCGCCGAATGCGCAGTTGTTTTTGACAAAACATATATATATATAAATATATAAATGAGTGGTAGGGTGGTGAGTTTAAAGGCCAAGAATAAGTTGAAGTATGTGTGTGTACGTGTGTGTATGTATATATATACATATATATTTATATATATACATATATATATATATATATATGTGTGTGTGTGTGTGTGTATACATATATATATATATATATATATATATACATATACTTTATATATATATATATACATATACTTTATATATATATATATATATATATATATATATATATATATATATATATATATATATATATATATATATATATATGTGTGGTAGGGTGGTGAGTGAACGCATATAAGACAGCTCACCGCGTTCCTCCCCGGTCAATGTTGTCATCTCGCTTTCGCCTAGCTCCGTGGAGAATCAGGCTGCTTGCTATATATATATATATATATATATATATATATATATATATATATATATATATAGATATATATATACTTATATATACTGTGTGTGTGTGTGTGTGTGTGTGTGTGTGTGTGTGTTTTGCAGTATTTCACAGAAACATGTGAAAATTATTTTGCAGAAAAACCACTGGTACATAAGAAACGTAATTCGAACGTTTTCGTCTATTTAAGACATCTTCATTCCCTGATATACATTGGGTATGTGGGGATGGAATGGGTGGGAATGGATTTGATGCCTTTGTTTTTTGGGTACCTCCCTTCTAAAAGGGAAAAAGCCATTGGTACATACGATTATATATATGTATACACACACACACACACACACACATACACACACACATAAACACACACACACACACACACATACATATATATATATATATATATATACATATATATATATATATATATATGTATATATATATATTCATATATATACATATATGCACATATATTTATGTATAAATACACACACACACACAAACACACACACACACACACACACACTCACATATATATATATATATATATATTATATATATTTATATATATATAATATTTATATATATATACACATGTATATATATATATATATATATATATATATAATATCCTTTCCGAGAGTTGACACCTTGACTTGGTCGACAGGATTGAGAATCTTAATGATTACAAATGCTGTGTCAATAAAGAGGAAATCTCTGCAGGGTCACTCATATCGAACAGGACCCACTGCTAACTGGCACGTCCCTGATGGCAAACAGGAAAATTCCTCATAGATATATGGGGTACCGCAATAATGACGATGTGGACCATTGGGCCCCCTATAGATATATAGGGCTTTACCGAATATAATAAGGCGACACCAGAGAAATATCTCACCAGAAACTAGTTGGCAGGGAGGGTGAGGTTACTGCCAAAAGACCTTCATAGCAAACATGAACAGTACAAACAAAACAAAAACGGACGTTCCTGTTTGATTATCGTCTCCTAAAGGTCCAACCGCATTGCCTCGTGTGCTTACGGGCAGTGTGCCACCGAATGTGAGTAAGAACTCTCTCAGAAGACCATAGGCTGGAGAGTTTAATGTAAGAACTAGATAGCATCAAGTGGGACATCGTAGGAGAGCAGATGTGAAATGGGGTAAGGGTATGACAGAAAATTTTGAAAATAATAAAAAGATGTTTTGGAAAGAAATTAAGAGAGGAAGAGGAGGCGAATCAAGTAGAGAAGAAAGGGTAAAAGGTACGGATGGAGAGATGTTCACGGAAGAGAAGGCAGTAAGGGGAAGATGGGCAGAATATTTTAGGTAATTGCTAAATGTGAAGGAGGATAGGAAGGGAAAGATAGTTGCAGTGGGAAATGCTAAGAAAATGAGCGTGATGAGTGAGGATAATGGAGGAGAAATAAGGAACGATGAAGTAAAGGCAGTTGTTAAGATGATGAGAGCAGGTAAGGCACCTGGTCTGGATGGATGTCATGCAGAATGTCTAAAAAAGGAGGTACAGTGATGGTGGACTGGCTGGTGAGGTTATTTAATGTTTGCTGGAGAGAGGGTAGAGTGCCGGAGGACTGGAGGAGTGCCTGTATAGTTCCACCTTACAAGGGAAAAGGGGACAAATGTGAGTGTAGTAGTTTCAGAGGGATTAGCTTGTTAAGTGTAGTTGGGAAGGCTTATGGGAGGATCTTGATTGAGAGGATTAGGAGAGGAACAGAGGGAGTAATTGGTGAGGAACAGTGTGGATTTAGGATCCGATTTTTGTGGTAAGACAGATATGTGAGAAAGCTATAGGAAAGGGGAAGGATGTTTTGGGGGCTTTTATGGATCTGGAAAAGGCTTATGATAGGGTAGACAGGAGGGCACTGTGGGAGGTTTTGCGGATATACGGGATAAAAGGAAAGCTTCTAGGAGCTGTCAAGAGTTTTTATGAGAGTAGTAGAGCATGTGTCAGGATTAGAAATGGAGAGAGTGAGTGGTTTGAGGTAAAGGTGGTACTTCGTCAAGGATGCGTTATGTCGCCCTGGCTGTTCAACTTATACATGGATGGGGTGGTGCGAGAGGTAAATGCAAGGGTGGTGGGTCAGGGATTGGAGATGGTTAAAGAAAATGGAGAAAAGTGGGAGGTGAGCCAGCTGTTGTTTATGGACGACACTGCGCTTGTGGCAGGATCAGAGGAGGGATTGAGGAAGTTGGTGACAGAGTTTGGGAGAGTGTGTGAAAGAAGAAAACAGAAGATAAATGTGGGCAAAAGTAAGGTGATGAGATGTACAAGGGGTGAGAGTGGCAGCAGACTGGAAGTGAGCATTAAGGGTGAGCGACTGGAGGAAGTGGATAGTTTTAGATACTTGGGTGCAAATGTGGCAGGAAAAGGTGGAGTGGAGGTGGAGGTAGAATGTAGATTGAGAGAAGCGAGTAAATGCCTTGGTGGATTAAAAAGTGTAATGAGGAATAGACATTTGGGAATGGATGCTAAGAGGAGATTGTATGAAGGAATGATTGTGCCAACAGCACTGTATGGGGCAGAAACATGGAACATAAGAGAGGAAGAGAGAAGAACTTTGAATGTGTTTGAGATGAGGTGTCTGAGAAGTATGATGTGGGTTACTAGTCTGGATAGAGTAAGAAATGAGGAGGTGAGGAGGAGGACAGGGGTGGAAAGGGAGTTGGGAGATAGGGTTGATGAAAGAGTATTTGGATGGTTTGGACACATGAAAAGAATGAGTGAAGAAAGACTAGTAAAAGAGGTTGGAAGGCAGATGTGGGGGGGAGTGAAAATGAGGGGACGTCCTAGGATGAGATGGATGGATGGGGTGAAGGGGGCTTTGGGGAAGAGGGGAATGTCTGTTGAAGAAGGACGGGAGAGGACAGAAGATAGGGGTGAATGGAGAATGGTTGTATATGGATGATGTTGTGATGCATGAGGTGGAATGGGTGGGGGGATGGGGGGTGAGGTAGTATGTGTGAGCAAAATTTGACGCAGCCCGAAGGGACTTCTCCCCGTCTTCTCCTTTTCTGCATGGGGGGACGGAGAGGGGGGGGGTCGCCGATTTAATGGATATACTATGCCTTGCGACACTGCCTCTGACCCAGGGTAGTGGATAGGGTGCAGGGATGACCCGTCATCCGGGGAGGTGCTAAGATAAGAGGAAAGGTGGAGGGGAGTGGAGTGTATTTAGGGATGGAATGGGTGGGAATGATTTTATGCCTTTTTCTTTTTTGGCTTCCTCCCTTGTAAGGGGGAAAAGCCTTGGTATATGTACGTATGTGTATATATATATGTATATATATATACATATATATATATATATATATATATATATATGTATACATACATATATATATACATACATATACATATATATATATATATATATATATATATATATATATATATATATATATATATATATGTATAATTCGGATAGTCGCCATTGCCCGCGTATGTCAATCAAATAATTCCGATAGTCGCCCCCGAACTCGAATCGGGGCCTTGCATGACATGCGTCATCAATGGTGATTCTATTCAGGTATTACAACGACGAAAGTCCATCAAGGATTCGTACCAGTTCAAGCACTAGCTAATATTTGGGCTTAGTTCTCCGTAAGATTAAGTTAGGACGGCAGTTAGCAGTCGACTTAGTTCTTCGGGAGTTAGATCAACTCCCAAGCAGGGCTGCTAGTGGGGGAGCTAAGACATATGATTGTTCGCTGAAGAGTAGAAATATACCACTTTAGTCCATTAATAAATCTACCCTCAAGGATTAAAAGAAGCGACAGTAACACTTTCCCAGGCCAATATAAGAGCCGATCAGTGATCGATTAAAAGTGCCGATTCACCTATATACTAACTGTCGTTTGCAGGTTTCAGTAGACGAAAGGAATCTCAGCGCATTGAGGTTCCTGACATCGAAGTTGAGCCACCACCACCTGAAGAACCAATAGATTGGTCATTATGTGCTCTATGTCAAGTGACAAAAACAGAGAAACTTGTCTGCCCAGCAAGAAAACCCCCTGCGGCTGGTTACAAGTATGTTGCTGAAAATCTCAAACAATTTCAAGAAATGGGTTTCAATCCTGTAGATGTGAGCCTATGCCGTCTTGATGAAGGAGATGGATTTGAGAAAACATTTCGTCTGAAATATGTCCCCTGGCACAAATCATGTTTCTCAAAGGTGAGCAGCACCATTTTGGAGCGAAAGAGAAAGCAAGCAGATAGTCCGACTACAAGCCCAGTAAAAACTAGGGGAGAAGCTGGTACGTCTTCGGCTGCAGCAGAGGGTAATGATGGTGAAAAAGCACAAGCAGGCACAAAAACAAACCCCGGCTGTGTTTCTTCTGTGACGAACCACCAGACCCGAAAGGGGTTCATGTGGCATGGACATTAGGAGTGCACCACAAAGTTCATTATATAGTGGCCCATATCAATGACACTAATGTGCTCCGAAAGCTGGCCAACACAGACGTGGTAGCAGGTGACGCAAATTACCATTTGAAGTGTCTGGTAGCATATTACAGAAAACAGCCCAAACCCAGCAAAGAAGACAATTCGTCATCGTTACAGGCAATGGCGTTTGCAGAGGTCGTGGCTTTTGTAGAAAGCTACAGAGATGATCCTGAGACCAGGTCAGTGTTTTACATGTCTCATCTATGTCGCCTGTATGCCAGTCGCCTGGAAGCCCATGGTCTTCATGTTCCAGAGAGAGTTCACTCCATGCGTCTTCGCGAAAAGCTCCTAGCCAATGTGCCAGATTTGTTCTCCGCCCATGAAGGAAAAAACGCTGTTCTCATGTTTAACAAGGATCTGGGGGCTGCCATCAAGCAGGCCTGTACTCAGGATTCTGACGCCGTGGGATTATTAAGGGCAGCGGAAGTGGTCAGGAGAGAAATCTTCAAGTTCAAGGCGGCCTTCAACGGAAATTTTCAAGACAGTTGTCAAGAAAAGCCAGTACCATCAGCCTTGAAAACCCTTATTGCTTTGATACTAGATGGACCAGCGGCCATTGAACACTCAGACAACTTCGACCAATCCCATAGACAGGCTGTGCTCACTATTTCCCAGCTTGTTTCCTTCAATAGTCGGAAGTTTTAAGAAAAGAGTCCAGCTTCCAACGCCACAAGAAAGACAGAGAAACTCCCCTTCCCATTTATTTGAGCCTCAAAGTCCATGCCGAGACGAGAAAAAAAGAGCTTATAGACAACTTGTCATCTATGGGAATGGGAATTTCGTAAAAGCGACTGATGGCGATCTCATCTCAAGCTGGCAACGCTGTCATCAAAAGATTCGAGCAGGATGGAGTTGTTGTGCCCCCAAGTCTGAGGAGAGGTGTCTTCACAGTCGGAGTTGTGGACAATATCGACCACAATCCCAGCTCCACCACAGCCTCAGACTCATTCCACGGCACTGGGATATCCCTCATCCAGGCTAGGGGAGTGGATGATGATGGCCAAGAGCAGCCTGCCCCACTGTCTGACCCTACAGAACCATGCCAGGGCATTCCTCAACTCCCAGAGAAGTATACCACCGTACTTCCTGCGGCAGTTTCTTCAGCAGAGCAGTTTGTGCCCAAGTCCACCGGGCCTCACAAGCCAGAAATTCTCCAAGAAGTAAAAAACCACCAAGAGGAATATGGATGGCTTGAAACTGTTCACGAAAGTTTGAGCAGCACGTCATTTGATGACACCCCGACGGAAGAGATCCCAACGGAAAGTCCCAGTAAAAAAGATCAGCCGGCCCTGTCTTGGGCTGCCTACCATTCCGTCCAACGACCATCTGCTGGGGACCCCAAAGCCGTCATCAAGCTATTGCCCCTTCTTTTACAGAACGCTCACTCTGTGCAAGGTCCTCATCAGGACAACAGACACGAAAGTTCTGGTGCTAGCGATTGGACATTTCCACAAAATGGCAGTGACAGAACTGTGGATCGCGTTTGGGTGTGGGAAAAACATCAGGTGCATTGCCGCCCATGACATTGCTAATTTCCTTGGACCAGGAAAAGCACGTGCACTTCTGGCATTCAATGCCTTCACAGGATGTGACACGGTGTCCTTTTTTGCTGGGAGGGGGAAGAAAACAGCGTGGAATACCTGGAATGCATTCCCTGAAGCTACTAGAGCTTTTTTGGCCATGGTGGACAGGCAGGAAACGGAGGGCACCTTCGCCAACTCCAACAATTTGTTGTTCTGATGTATGACCGCTCCAGCACATTGGCAAAGGTGGACGCTGCTCGTCAGGTCCTCTTTGCAAGAAAAAGTAAATCGTTGGAGAGCATTCCACCAACGGAAGCAGCCCTGAAACAACATGCCCTCTGAGCAGAATATCAGTCTGGTTATGTGTGGTCACAGAGTCTCGATAAAGACCCACATCTGCCAAATCCGTCGAGCTGGGGATGGGAGAGAGAGGACAACAAACCCTGGACGCCATTCTGGACGACACTCCAGCAAGCTCAGGACTCTCTAAAGGAACTGATTCGCTGTGGGTGCAAACAGGGCTGCCGGGGCAGATGCTCATGCAGAAAAGCAAACCTACAATGTACTGTCTTGTGTGCCTGCGGCGGAGACTGTTCACATGAAGACTAGAAGGCTGATCCTGATGATTGTTCTGATTATCATCTACCTTTTGCCTTGGACATATTGTTGCATTTGGAGACAGATGAAAAGGATTGAATAACAGTGTACTGTATTATGGCATTTTAGGCAATATTGGAAATGGCATTTTAGGTAATATTATCACTCTGAAACAATTGTGACCCAATTAATTAAGACCTCCAACATAAAATTCTGGATAATTTTTAACTGAATATGCCATTAGATGTTTCCCTATCATGTTTTGGAAGTTGTTATGTCGTTACTTTCATCAAAATAACCAGTTAGATTGAGCAAATGACGAAAAAGGCTCTATTCTAGTTTCCGGGTCACGTTGACCTAATTAACAGGCGGCCACGCCCACTAGCGGGGGTGATTGATGTGTTACTATCGATAATATTGCTCAGAGATATCTTATGTACTTATATTCCAAACAGCATGTCTCTATTATAAAGTGAACAATCGACCTGGTATATTAGTCTTAGCTCCCTCACTATGCGCGTTTTCTACACTGCCGTGTAGAGTGGGAGAGTGTTGCCATACCGGGGCATAAACTTTCCTCGGGCGTGTGCCGACTGTCATAGCAAAATATACTTGTCAAACTTTGACAAAATGTTGATTCTAGTTTTTCTTTTTTTTTATATTCTTGAATGTATATAAGGCCCTCATGCCCTAACATATTCAGTAAAATATAGAAATTCTTTTTTATATCATTATCGCAAAAAGAAAGCTGAAACTTTAGCGTAGAATTTTTTCTACACCGTAAAAACGTATCTTTTGGGGTATAATATTTTATAAGTAACATAATTACCAAAAAAAGTCATATTTTTGATGTGCCATTTATTATTTGATAACAAGTTATATGACAGCTTGAGTTTTTAAATGTTTTGAACAGCCAGCTGATATGTAGACAAATTTTCCTCGCACAGTTGCGACATGCCGCTATATATCTACGTTTTGGTACAAAATTCTATGAAACGGCAGCCCTATAGTTCAGTTGGTAGAGCTTTGGCCTAGCGTTATGCAAGCCTCCGGTTCGAGTCCGGAGGCAACTGTCGGAATTATTTGGTTGACATACGCCGTCAATGGAGATTCTATTCATATATATATATATATATATATATATATATATGTATACATATATATATACATATATATATATATATATATATATATATATATATATATTCTTAGCCGCTACTCAAGTGTGCTTATTTCGTTTCGTACGTCTTTCTCTTTTTCGATTTTTACCACTGTCTTTCAGAAATGTTATTTGTTATTCACCCTTTTAGTCGTTAACCCCCATGCCTCCGATGAGCCAATTTATTCAAGTTCTGAAGGTTATTTTCATTTAGTATGGTATTTTGCACCATCAGGCTTCTACTTCTCACTTCACTATATTTTCTGTATAAAGGGAATAAAATGTTTGTAGATTTTCTTTTCTTTCTCGAATACCGTTACACGACGTGCTTCTCAGAGGTACACTCTATGAATCCCATGAGAACTCGCATTGTTACGTTCCAAGTAAGTTCTGCAATGACGTCATGACTTCTCTAGTCCAATGAGCTTTAACTTTATATTGAAGATCCTCCCCTAAGGGTGTGATCTTACAATCGTGAACTAATTGAATTTTCTCCTCCTCCACCCTTTCTCCGATCAGATTCGTTGTTACAAGTCTATATGCAATATTGTTTACTTAAGCAATCTCGAATCACTGCATAACTTACTATGGTTACATGTCAGCAAAATACGTCATACAGACTCCCGGCCATTTTCATAACTTAAGGAGGAGAGCGAGCTTGCGCAACCTTCGCCTACGAACTGTTGTTTACCAAACACCCAATGAGGTAGAAGTACTTTATTACGTTTCGTCCTGATGGGTTTTTCAGAGAATTATACAAGCTTATACATGTCTCCTTATTTGTGTTTCAGGGTGCTCACTTCTGAATCCACGTTGTGATCCCGTTTGCCTGTTTCGCTGTCACTGATTCCGCAGGTCGCTCGGAGTCTCGCTATCTCAGATAAGTCCACATCGTGACCTTGGTTTCCTCGTCTTGTTCTGTTTGGCCGTCCTGTTTACAATACTGTATAGAGTAGACCAATTATAGCAAAATTTAAGGTGACTAGTAAATATGGATTACCCTCTTGCAATTTCGTTTGATCTTCCGTTGTTGTTATAGGACAGTGGTTCTCAACTCTTTTCACTCCATTCCCTCCCTTCATGAATTCTCAACATTAGTGTGGCTCCCCTTCATTTTTCTCCTAAATCCCATCCCGCCATGAAAGGTAAAAAAAATAACACTGTAAAATGTTGATGAAATAACCTTTTGTTTTATTACAAAGTTGACAATTATAATTATCTTATCTTTCTTCTGCCATGACAGATTGATGTATTTTTTCTTTTTTGGATATGTTCAAATTCCTCATGTTATATAGAAATGTATATTTTGTGACAGCAGGCTACGCCCTCCCACTCAAAAAAAAAAAAAAAAAAAAAAAAAAAGTCCTTGGCATGACTCCCTTCGGGGCTCCCAAGGCCTTTAGGTTGAGAACCACTGTTGTAGGCTCACACCACGGAGTCTCCAATCACCAATATCGCCAAATGCTGAGCCACTTCCTTTTCCAAAAGAGCAAAAACGATCGCAAAGAACATTCAGACTCTCCGAAGGTCTGTTCCCTGAGCGCTAACTAGATTTTGGCACCCCACGGAAACTTTATAACCTTCTCACACAGAAAGCGAATCCTCCCTTCGCATCTTGACACATCAACCGTTACAAAACTATTTACTATCTATCTAACAATACAAACAAGAAAAAATGAGAAATTAAGTTACAAATGCTAAATATTACACATTGTATTACCTTGCATTACCACCTTTGCATTTATAACCCATTTTCAAGAACTCTCTAATTCTATGCTTTTGAAACTTTAAGCAGTACAATAGACACATACATACTTGGTATATTTACAAGTATATATTTAGCATCATAATATACGTGGTTCACACAACAGATTAATTTATCAGCTTCCAGCACTAACGTAGTGGTTCTTAGTCTTTTTCACTCCATTCCCCTCTTTCATGAATTCTCAACATTCATGTGGCTCCTTTTCATCTTTCTCCCAAATCCCACCCCGCCTGAAAAAGTAAAAAGATAATAATAAGATGTCAATGAAGAGAAATATTCTGCTTTATTACCAAGTTGACAATCATAATTATCTTATATTTGATAGATTTTTGTGATATGTTTAACTTACATCACTCGACACTACTTAGCAAAACAAACATTATATATACTTAACTGCGACAAACTCAGTGTAAATATGAACCCCGCCAAAACTATTACATAGAACACGACAATATAGAGAGAATCCATGAGGTATTGGCCCCTCTGGAACTTAGGAGTTCTAAACCCAGCTCCCGATTCTCTATACCTAGAATTTCAGTCCAACACCCACAACTCAACAGTTCTGAACTGAGATTCACGTCCTACGTGAATCTCAGTTCAGAACTTGTAGGTACAGTCTCCAACGCTACCTGAGACACCAAAACACATAGAGTAAAGAGGGGCAGAAAGTCTTCTAAAAGACCAGTTTTGTTGAAGGTGATGCTACTTTCTCCGTTAATTATTTTCTTGAAAATGGTTTCTTTAGTTCTAAATATTCACCGTATTAGAGGGTCTAAACTCTGTAGAACTTGTCCATAGACGTTCATAATCTTCGATCCGGGTTTCTGACACTGTCATCGATGGTCGGTATTTAACCGTTGATGAAGTGGTAACGAGGGGAATTCACCAGTAAGCTGGAAAAATTATCATCAAATAATATCAAATTTCATTTTTTTAGGCTTCAGGCCCACCATTTGTCCTCATTCTAGGTAGTGCTAGACCCACATATCAGCCCCCGGCAAGAACACGGAGACTTAACATCTCTCTTCCTTAATTCACCCGCACGCTATTTTCAAAACCAATTCAGATTTACATCTACCCCTTGTCCGTTACCGTCTTACCTAACCTCCAGTCATAGTACTAAATACTATGGACATCTATGCTTCTATGTTTATCTGCCTCATAACCTTTAACCGTAAGTATTCAAATTTCCTTCTCAATTTCTAACAAGAGAAAGACGAAGAGTGCGGGGTGATCTAATAGAGGGATTCACAAGAGTGATACAGGCAAAGTCATCATATCAAAATAGGTCAGGACTCGTAGAAATGGGTTTGAACTGGACAAATTTAGGTTTAAGATGGAAATAGGCTAGAGCTGGTTTGCCAACAGATTGGTTAACGAATGGAATAGACTTACTGTAGTAACCATGTAGTGAGCGCTGAAACGACTGTATGTTTTAAGAGAAGATTAGATAACTTTAGGGATAGGAATAAAAGGTGGAAAGGGAAAGGAAACTGCCAAGTGTAGGCCTTATGGTCTCTTGCAGTCTCCTCTATTCTTATTTTCTTTTGTAAATATTGACAAAGAACCACTTTAATTGTAGAACTGTTACCAGCACGTAGGCAGAAGAAATGAAAAAAGGTTTAAGAAGAATCATGTTAAGGTCTTTCCCAGATAAAGAAGTAGACACTACTTTCATTGTTGTTTACAAACAAATCCTGTGCATACCGTCAGTCAAGGCCATTCAGTGCCCTAATCTTAGCCGTAACCTTTGTCTCCGGCATTAAACTTAAGCGCATATTGAGACACAGGTGATGCAGCACTTAAAATGCTGAGGCAGTACATATAGAAGCATTTTAAGTGAGAGAGAGAAGTTCAAGCTGTACTTTAATTCAGCAACAGGAAGTCTGCCTCTGCTCTGTGCTGCGTCGCCTGTGCCGCCTGCGTCTCAGTTTGTACTTAGGCTAAAAGAGAAAAAAGAATGTTGCGAGGAAATTCATCTCTTCTAGATCCTCCTTCGATATTGCCTTGTAGAGTAAATGACAACACAGACGTCACATCACGCTCCTTTCCTCAAGTGACCAAGACCCGAATTCGTTAAAGTACGTTTTGCTCGGTAAGATTATTGCCCAACGATGATCGACAAACGATTGTCTAGATTGTCTTTGTTTTTGAATGATGGGGCTGTTTTGCTTCGAGCTGTAAAGTACGAGGATGATCATTATAACCGAACCTATGATGCCAGGTATGATGCGCGTCGCCCGCCATTGGCTGTGGCTGTAGGCTAATTATAATCCCACCGAGCAAAACGTACCTACAGTATAGGGAAGGAGCGAACGATTCCCAAGACTCATTCATCCTCGACAGCCAGAGTCTTCTGAAAGCCACTCCTCGCCGCGCCACGCCGCCCTCTCAAGCTCCAACAACTCGGCGCGGCGCTTGCGTCGTGAGACGCAAGACCAGGTCAGGAATTTGGCCCCAAGGTGCCGTGTGTTTAAGCACGGCTTATCTACTGTGTAAGTTGGTACTCCCACAAAGGCAGGTTGAAAGCCTTGCTGATTCAATGGCCGGATGCAGCCCTGGTCGCCTCTCTGTTGGTTCTTTTTGCTCAGTTTCTGTCTGTCTCTGTCCGAATACCTATATATGTCTGGTTTGCTGTTTATCCGTATATATACATATATGTATGTATGTATCTATGTATATCTATTTGTCTGTCTGTCTACCTGTCTGCCTGCCTGTACATATGTCTTTGTTTGTCTGTGTCTCCATCTGTCTACATGTCTATGTGTATATATGTCTATCTGCCTGCCTGTCTATCTGTCTGAATCCGTCTATCTATCTGTCTGTCTGCCTGCCCGTCGGCCTGTCTATCCATCCGTCTGACTGTCTACCTGTCACCTCAATCCGTCCTTCTGTCAATAAATCTGTTCGTCTGTCTGTTTGTTCACCCGTCCACCACTTAACCCATTCCCTTCAACCTTCTGTCAATTCATCTGTCTACCCGACAGTCAACCACTTTTCCAATCCGTTCATACAAAATGTTTAGGTTTATTAGTTTAGCTATCCATTTATCTATTCAACTATTAATTTCATATCTATTTACATTTCTCTG